>NC_091455.1:114936095-115236095 GCF_027789765.1 Dendropsophus ebraccatus
ATAGACCTAAATATACTTTCATCAATCAGAAATCTTTACATTAACATATAGAGCAGATCATCTCACTTCAGACTGGCCTACATCTGTATTTATACAAGAATGTCAACCGTAGCCTTCAGAAATTCCAGCTGTCATGTAGTGTATCCTAAATAAAACATCATGTGCTGACATTAACATGCAAAAGAGACACAAATGTCTGTGTGAATGATTTATTTATAGACAAAATGGCTGACGGTGCTTCAATAGACCTTAGATGAAAATGCTTAGCCCTATTCACATCTTCACCAAGCATCAAATGGCAGTTTAGAGCTGTATTAAATATTACAAAGCCATCAACTTTGCAGCGCCTGCTTTTCTTTATGACCCACATACATACATAACGCTCTAAGAAACTGTGTGGAAAGAACAGTTGCCATAGAAATCCGATAGACTAGCACTGGAAATAAACAAGGAAAAGCCATTTCTTTTGTTTGACTTCATATTGATTTAGTGTATTTCATCAGTAATGGTCTGATAATGTGAGCTCTACCTCCAGATGTAGCAGAGCTGGGATTGGAATTCATTAAATGTTTAAAGAAAAATGTCTCCATTTTCTTTTCACACCCTGATCTAATGTAACATATTTATTCATTCTGTAAGAGGAACATGTTAGGTGTGGTTTAAAAAAATGTATTCATTTGAGCAATACCTAAATGCCCTAGGGGGCTACTGAGGGACCTTGCCTAATTAGTAGCAGAACTCTGTCAGGGTGACTTTGGTTTTAGAAACCTTGACAGAAGAAACTCATACTCACATTTTAGAAGAGATACAGCCTCCTTTCAAAAAAATCAGAGTGCCAGTTTTGGTAGCATGAGCCAAGAGCTGGCAAAATCGGGCAAAGCTAGCTACCCAAGGTTTTCCAAGTTGGCTGAGCGAAGATTAACTGGGTACTATGGCTTTATCTGCTATTTGCTCTGCTGCAGATGAACCTGTTGCTTGGAACATCCTGACTTGAACACAAAGAAGAGTAGTCACCCCATGTAGGCAAGGTGTCCTTATGTGTTAGTTACCCCACATCTAGGCTTTAGCACTGCATAATACTTCTAATAGTACTGTAGAAAGAAACTGGATCTTTCATAGAGTCCCGGACAGGTGGCCTGGCCGCCAGGCCTTAAGGTAATCTTCAGCAGGAACAAGTTTTCGCTATACACTCTCTCTGACTTAAAAAAATAACTCTGCCCCCTATGAAGGACCTTTTTAGGGAGCTTTATAGGAGAGGATGGGACTGGTCTCTCATTGGTGGGAAAGTTTCTGAAAAGAACTAAACCTGTCCGTGTATGTGAGGCTGTTGTGGTGTGTGGTACCCAGCTTGAAGATTGGTAAAACAGTTGCGGAAATAAGTGCAGAAATAATCCTTTATAAAGATTTAGCTGTGAGGTGAATAGGAAAGTGAGACCACAAGGGGCAAAAGAGTAAAAAGCAACCTTCAGCCTAGACCACAGAGACCTACAACAATATCTGACGACAGGTTGTGCTAGGAAGTAGTGGCACACCTGCCCTGGGACACCGCAGATGTGTCAATTCCAATCCATGGAAGCTTTACTGTCAGCAATAATGGATGTGTAATTGCAGACAGGATAATACTAATGTGTGAAAGGGACCTTACGGTCTTGTATTTCTGTCAGTTAACTACATATTAAACATTTGATGGTGTATCTGTTTATGATGGTTAAGTAAGTTGTACTTTACGATCATCTGGCCCAGTAGAAAGTGGTTCTTCGTGATTGCGTCCGGTTTTGTACAGCGTTTCATGCGAAGAGGCAGGACTGCAGGGTAAAACATGAGGAAAGGACTGGACAGCAGCCTGCAGTATGCTGAATATACTTGCTTTTGGCTCATTGGTTCTGCTGTCCCCTCTATGATGCTCAATTTAGTAAGCAGCAAGATCCATTGGCTGGTCTTTATGCTACCAAATCCTGTGTCTTAGTCTATCATTTCTACTGCCAGCTCCTCCTCCTTGGTGCCACTTATTTCCTGATCCCTGTATAGAATAGCTGTACAAGGCCCAGGTGTTATCTTCAGCAGCTGCATCTCCTATAGTTATACCCCTGGGTTATGTATATGGATTGACTCCCCAGAGTAATAAAAAGGTTCACAAAAAGAGAGCTGAATTCAATTACAGGAAATTATGGAGCTTTCTGTAGGCAATGGAAGAAAGTGATTGTAGTTACTTGAATTACCCTGCAGTTGAGAGCTGACTTTAGACTAAATAAAGTCAGACTAGGAATGTAATTGTTTGCTATTTTAAATATTTGTTTGGAATTCATCTCACATATTTTCTGTCTACAAGAAATTGTGTTCTTAAATTTCAATATTTTATAACAAACTAGAGGTCGCACATTTCTCACAGGCACACATTGTCAAATAAGCCGAGGCAAAAAGATAAGATAAATCTAGATTTTTTTTTTTTTAAATGCTGAGCACATCCTTGGTTCACCACAGGAATGGTAAATAGAGAGGCATTTGTGGAACATGTCATCTTCAATGAATCCACATTCTTTTCCAATTACAAAGCGCCAGTACAATGTGATTAACATCATCCGGCATTGTGGAGACATTAGAATTCTCCAGATTTCAGCCAAGTCTAATAAATTTAAACAACACAGAAATAATTTTGATTGTGTCTGGTTTGTAAAAGGCTTTAGCATCTGATACTGTTTTAAGTCCTTTAACATAATCAAGACATTCTTAAAGGCTAAAAACACCATAAGGCTATATTCCCACATTTTAGAGGCAAAATAATGGGCGTTGTTTTTATAACTATTATGATCATTATTAATGTCTGCCATTAACATAAAATTTGGCCAATCCAACAGGTCAATCATCCCCACACTGCACGCCGACAGGCAGAGAGCTGTGACTAGTAACAAGTGGCTCCCTGCCCAGATGACTAGTTGCCGTCCCTCCCCCGGCCTCACGCTCTAGAGTAAAGCTACCACTGCAGACGTGGCTGGTAGCCTCGGGGAGCTGCACTGTATATCTATACTGTGAAGCTGGGAACCATATCAGCACAATCTTGATAAACGGTTCCCTTTAACCAACCAAAATGCGGTACTTTTAAAGTTGGTTGGAGTTTTTAACATTAATCATTTGAAGAGTGTGCAGCACAGGGAACAGTGTCCTATGAAATATAGTGTAGTGAACATGTCCTTTAACTCCCTGTGTTTAGCACAGGGGGTTAATGCTTTGATGCTTGGGTGTATTTGCACAGTGATACTTCCATGCAAAATATCCATACACTGCATCAGACTCTCTTAGGGGATAAGTTATTCTTTATATTAGGCGCCAATAAAAAGTAATATTGTTGCGAATATTTAAGTGACATATCGACATGCCATGTAAAATGACTGTAGTCACTGAGATTGACCAAGTATAATTGATGGCTACATTGAACTGGACATTGAGACAGTCCTGTGACATTGAAGAACAATAGAGAACTGCATGTCTCTCTCTAGTTTGGTCAGTTTTCATGACTACAATAAAAAAGAGAAACAGGACTATAATACTATTCATAGGTAGTAGTGTGGAATAACTAATCTCTTGTATACAAAAAACACCTGGATGTTTACTAAGCCTTTTGTGGTTATGTTGTATAACAGAGCAGTGAAACTCGCGCTGGAGTGTGTACCTTTTGTCCACTCTTTATAGCAGATCTATTTTCATTCAGACACCTTAAAGGGGTTGTCCGGCGATAAAAAATTATTCACAGAATAACACACATTACAAAGTTATACAACTTTGTAATGTATGTTATGTCTGTGAATGGCCCCCTTCCCCGTGTCCCACCACCCCCACCCGTGTACCCGGAAGTGTGGTGCGCTATACATTACCTGTCACGTGCCGACCACGGTCTCCGATCCTCAGCAGTGACGTCTTCTTCGGGAGGCCGGCGGATCTTCCCGAGTGCCGGCCGCCCTCTGCAGCGTCATCCGAAGCTCAGCCGCGATTGGCTGAGCATAAGTGTGCTCAGCCAATCGCGGCTGATGACGCGGCCACGTCATCAGCTGCTCAGCCGCGATTGGCTGAGCACAGTTATGCTCAGCCAATCGCGGCTGAGCTTCGGATGACGCTGCAGAGGGCGGCCGGCACTCGGGAAGATCCGCCGGCCTCCCGAAGAAGACGTCACTGCTGAGGATCGGAGACCGTGGACGACACGAGATGCGGTGAGTATAATGCACCACACTTCCGGGTCTAGCGTGGGTGGGGGGAAACACGGGGAAGGGGGCCATTCACAGACATAACATACATTACAAAGTTGTATAACTTTGTAATGTGTGTTATTCTGTGAATATTTTTTTATCACCGGACAACCCCTTTAATACTAAAATTTTAATTCTGGATTGGAAGTCCTAACCTGATTACAATAGTGACCCTGAATCTCCCACACAGAAGCCTAAGGGAATGTGCACATTGAGGAATCTGGGCAGATCACCCACTGCCGATTCTGTAGCTCGCCCCCACACTTATCTCCGCACGTGCCATAGACTCCATTCTATGCACATGCAGATTCTGCCAACCGCCCAAAGAATGAACGGGTTCATTCTTCAAGCGGATCGCAGAATCTGCCAGTGCATATGGCACAAGCAGAGATACACGCGGCCGTGAGCTGACTATTTCTCGGATTCCTCAATGTGCACATACCTTTAAAGGCTTCTGTGCAGGAGTTTCAGGCTTTGTATTGGAAAATCAGGTTAGGTCTTGGCCAATCCAGAATTATAAATTTATTTCTCCAACCTCATCCATTCATACACAGGTGTAAACTGCCCACAGCAACCAATCACAGCTCCTCTTGTGATTGGTTGCTGTGGGCAGTTTACACCAGGGTTTATTTTACCCTTTGATAAATCTCCCCCTTAGTTGTTGCCCAAATATAAATTAACCCCTTCCTATCAGCAATACCAAGTGCAGCAGGAACGTATATGCATGTTCCTGAGACTGAAGGGGTTTGATGTGTGCGGGACCGCTGCTGTGAGAGCGTTCACACACACATCAGTGTCCTGGGAGCTGAGGGTAATGTGTCTCAATAAAAGTTTGATATAACCCCTTGCCCATTATAAAAATAAATATAAAAAAAATGGATAAACTTATTATATATTGTAGCATGCGGAACTGTCGATCTGTTAAGATATAACGTTAATGTTCCCGTACAGTGAATGGCGCAAATGAAAAAAAAAACACACACGCCAGGATTGCTGATTTTTTTAAAAAAATTAGATATCAGAAAAAAATTATAAAAAGCGATCAAAATTTTTCTGATACACCAATATAATATTAATAAAAACTAGATATTGTGGTGCAAAAAATTACAACCCAACCAGCCCTGTAGGTGGAAAAATAAAAGCGCTATGGCTGTTAGAAGGTGAGGAGGAACATTACAATAATTTGACCCGGACTTTTGTGCATCAAAGGGCTTTGTCTTGAAGGGGTTAATAAAACTGACTAATGTACTTTAATTAAAAATACTGCATGAATGTTCTTATTCCAGACCGTTCTTGTGATCCCATCACCACTTCTGTGGGTCAGCATTTGAGGGGGGCTGGTTTTCTGGCCCTGGTGCATTAACTAAGCCAACCTCCTTCTCAGTCTCTGCTTTAGCCATTACAGAGAAATGGCCTGGCTTAGCTATGAAAAATGACCACCTCCTAGCGTATCACTGGCACAGCAGGAAGGGGAAGCTCTATGCCCATGTAAGAATCGCTGTAGAACTGGAATGAAGAAATGTGTGCAGTATTAAAGGGGATATCCACCTTTTCTGCTCTTTGGCACTCTACTTCCTCCTGCCAATCCGTATGGATACTTCCATAGACGAGAGGGGGGCAGAACCATTTTGCCGTCAGTGATCAATAGCTGCCTCATATTACTTATGTCTCGGGTGATATTGGGCAGCTATTGAACATTGCGCGTTGGTGTGGTTTCGCACGTATGCGATGTCCGCAGCTCCTGCAATATTCTCCCCCCATCCCCCTTGGCTGTGGAAGCTATCAGGCAGACAGAAACAGTGGAGCGCCAGAGAGCAGAAAAGGTAGGACCTTTTTCTTCTCTCTGGAAATCCCCTTTAACAATGAAAGTGCTTTTGTAACTTTTATTAAGTAACCCTTTGGCAACAACCAAATAATGTTTTATGTCTCCAAGTAACTCCTTTCCATTAGTAGTTGCAAGTTGTTTGTGTCATAAGGAACCAATCATACCCACAACACCCCTGCTTAATTACTTGTTTGCAACTTCTGTAAAACGTTTCATTATGCACATTCTATACAGTACAGCATGTTGGTGGTACGGGAGGTACCCTTTAACTCCTTAACGACATCGGGCGTAAGTATACGCCCCCGCAGGGTAGGCTTTAACGCAAACGGGCGTATACTTACGCCCGATGTTTCCCCGATCGCTGTGTGTTCACACACAGCGGTCGGGGAAGATGGCCTGCTATAATGTATAGCAGGCCATCTCTGCTCGTCGGCACGGGGGGTGATTAACCCCTCCCGTGCCGACGATCGCTGCTATATGCTGATCAATACAGATCAGCATATAGCAGCAAAATTCAGCTTTCCGGGTCATCGGTGACCCCGAAAGCAATGGCGATTGGTGCTGTCCGAAATAGCACCAATCGCCATTAGTGTCCTGGGGAAAGATGGCGCCGATGCCACCCCCACGATCGCCGTGATAGGCCGGCCAGTACAGTCCGGCCCATCACGGCGATCAAACTGTAAAAAAACAGTTTTGCCGGGTTCTGCACCCCTCAGCTAGGTAGCTGAGGGGTGCAGAAAAGTTGTGTGTGGTGCAGGTGTACCATACTCACATAATCTGGGCGTCCGGAGCGAAGAACTGCGGTCCGCGCAGTCCTCGCGTCTTCGTCGGGTCAATTCCGGGTTCGGTCGTCCAGCGTCGGAAATCTTCGGAAACACTCGGGTTCGGCGGGCCTCGGCAATCTCCGGCAGCGTCGCTCTACTGCCCCCTAGCGGCTGATCAGTGAATATCATTCACTGATTAGTTGCTTTGGGTTAAAAAGATTTTTTTTTTTTTTTTTTTTCCCCCTCCAATTTTTTTCTTTCTTTTTTTGCACCCTAAGTGCGCTGCTGATCAGCAACTCCTCCTTTTTGGCGTAGGGGCGTTTTTTTTCCCCCCCTATATCCTACCGCCACTGTCTGCTGATAAGTGCCGCACATACGTGAAATTCTACAAACTCTGTGAGAGTACCTCAGGGTACACTTACAGACTTAGGGTACGTGCACACTGCGGAATGGCGAAGGATAACCCTTTGTGCATTCCGCAGCTGGCACCCACCGCCGGACTGATGTCATAGACTCCATTCTATGCACGGGCAGATCCCGTTGTCCGTCCAAAAAATGAACACGTTAATTTTTTGGACAGAGGGCGGAATGCGCCCGTGCATAGAATGGAGTGTGACACGAGCGGAGACGCGCGCCTCCATCAGTCCGCCGGTGGGTGCCAGCTGCGGAATGCACAAAGGGTTATCCTTCGCCATTCCGCAGTGTGCACGTACCCGTAGAGTGTATGAAGGAAGGGACACCCGAATCCAGCCCCCAGATGCCCCCCCCATCCTCGGAGATAGTGGGAAGATCGTTGGGGAACTGATCTTCCCACTGCTGGATAAAGGTTACCACCTGTACAGGGATAACTTTTATACCAGCACCCCCTCTTCCGGTCCCTTGCTGCCCGAACTACTGTAGCTTGCGGCATGATCCGAAAATATCAGAAGTAGTAATAAAGCCCTAATATTTAGCAGCCATGGAGCGGACCCAGCGCTTCTGGATATGAAGGACCCTGTATCGTACCAGGGCAACATTTTCCAGTATGACACCTGTCCTGATCACCCCGGCCTCTGCATACTGGATCGCTTTAAGGCGTACCACACGTCATCGGAGTACCACATTATTTAAATTCTTTCCCTTATTCCTATTTCAGGGGTCACATTGATCCAGGGATTATTCTGATTGCCATTATGGAGTCGGGAAGGAATTTTTTTCATCTGTGATGAAAAGGCTACTGTCGTCTGACTCACAAGGGTTTTTTGCCTTCCTCTGGATAAACACAGGTTGAATTTGATGGACACCTGTCATTTTCAACCATATAAATTAATAATTGGCCTAATACCCCCAAATAAATAAACATTGTACCTTTTCCCCAGCTAAATAGGTATTCCCATTAGAGGATGCCATGATGCAATTACAAAGCCTCTGTGCTGCCAGGACAGTAGAACCCCCCCCCCCCCCACAAGTGAACACATTCTGGAAACTACACCCCATGAGGAATCTAACGAGGGGGGCAGCGGGGATATGGCCCCCTGGTGACGGGCACATTTGTGGAGTGAAAATGAAAAAATTGTATTTTTTATTTTTTACGGCACATGTTCCACATATGTGCCTGTCACCAGTGGGGTCCATATGCTCACTGCACCCCTTGTTGGATTCCTTATGGGGTGTAGTTCCAGAATGGGGTCACTTGTGGGGGGTTTCTACTGTCCTGGCAGCACAGGAGCTTTTTAATTGCGACATGGCCTCCATCCTCCATTCCAGCCTCTAAATGGCGCTCTGTCCCTTTGGTGGCTTGCCCTGTGCCCATATGGCACATTATATCCCCATGTGGGGTATTTTCGTACTCAGGGGAAATTACCCTACACGTTTTGTGTTCACTTTCTTTTTTAACCCATTGTGGAAAAGGAAAAAATCAAGGCTAGACCAACATTTAGTGTAAAAAATGTTTAATTTTTACAGTAAATCATTGAACTTGTCTTAATTTTTTTTCATTTTCACAAGGGGTTAAAAGATAAAAAAAACACTAAATGTGTAGAGCAATTTCCCCTGAGTACGGAAATACCCCACATGTGGACATAAAGCGCCATGTAAGTGCAGGGTAAGCCTCCAAAGGGAAGGTGCGCCATTTGGCTTTTGGAGGCTGGATTTGGCTGGAATGGATTTCGAGGGCCTTGTTGCATTTAAAAGGCCTCTGTGTTGCCAAGACAGTTGAACCCCCCCCCCCCCCACACACACACACAAGTGACCCCATTATGGAAACTACACCCCTCAGGAAATGTAACAAGGAGTGTAGTGAGCATATGGACCCCACTGGTGATGGGCACAAATGTGGAATAATGTGGCGTGAAAATGAAATATTACATTTTTTTACACTATAATGTTGGTTTAGCCTTAAATTTTTCATTTTCACAAGAGGTTAAAAGAGAAAAAAACACACAAAATGTGTAGAGCAATTCCCCCTCAGTCCGTAAATACCTCACATGTGGACATAAAGCGCCATGTGGGCGCAGGGCAAGCCTCCAAAGGGAAGGAGCGCCATTTGGATTTTGGAGGCTGGATGTGGCAAGAATGGATGATGAACGCCATGTCGCATTTACAGAGCCCTCGTGCTACCAAAACACTGGAAACCCCCCACAAGTGACCCCATTCTGGAAACTACACCCCTCAAGGAATCTAACAAGGGGTGCAGTGAGGATATGGACCCCTTGATGACGGCCACATTTGTGCCGTGAAAGTGAAAAAATGAAAATGTTCCCTTTCACGTCACATTGTTCCACATTTTTGCCCGTCACCAGTGGGGGGTCCATATGCTCACTGTACCCCTTCTTAGATTCCTTAGGGGGTGTAGTTTCCAGAATGGGGTTGCTTGTGGGGGGTTTCCAGTGTTTTGGCAGCACGAGGGCTCTGTAAATGCGACATGACCCTTGAAATCCATTCCAGTAAAATCCAGCTTGCAAAGGCCAATTGGCGCTCCTTCCCTTTTGGAGGCTCGTCCTGCGCCCGCTTGGCACTTTATGTCCACATGTGGGGTATTTCTGTAATCGGGAGAAACTGCGCTACACGTTTGGTGTTTGTTTTTTTTTTTTTTTTCTTTTATCCCCTTGTAAAAATAAAAAATGAAGGCTAGAACAACATTTCAGTGTAAAAAATAGAATTTTTCCTTTTTTAAACCACATTGTTCTGAAAATCTGTAAAGCACCTGTGGGGTCCAAATGCTCACCGCACCCCTTGTTACATTCCTTGAGGGGTGCAGTTTTCTAAATGGTGTCCCTTTAGGGGTGTTTTTTAGGTTTTGGCACCCCAGAGCCTCTGCCAACCTGAAGTGGTACAGTCAGAAATGACCAAATATAACGGCAGTGTTGAAATTCACTAGGCGCTCCCTTCTATCTGAGGGTTGTGGTTGCGTCAAATAATGCAATAGGGCCACATATGGGGTATTTCTATAAACTGTAGAAACGGGGCAATCAATATTGGGGTGCATTTCTCTGCTAATAGGTTTATCATTATGAAAGATTACAATAAAATCTCTACACAGAAAATAAAAATGTTCTAATTTCTTACACACTTTTATTTCTGTGACTCCCCTAAAGGGTTAAACTTTCTGGATGTGCTTTTGCAGAGTTTAGGGGGTGCAGTTTCTGAAATGGGATGCTTTGTGGGGCTTTCTAACATACAGTTCCCTCAACCTTTAAACCTGAACAGGTCTCTAAAAATATCTGATTTTGAAATTTTACTGAAAATTTTGAAAATTGCTGCTAATGTTTAAAGCTTCCTATTGTCTAAAAAAATGAAATCTAGTTTAGTAAAAGCTACCAACATAAAGTAGACATGTTGCTAATGCTATTTAATATATAATTTATGTGGCATAACCATTTTCTGTACAAGCAGAAAGGTTTCAAATTCGGAAAAAATGCATTTTTTCACAATTTTTCACATTATTTTGGTGTTTTTCATAAAGATTCGTTATGAGTATCGACTCCATTTTACCAGAAATGTAAAGTACCATATGTCACGAGAAAACAATCTCAGAATCGGCCGGATAGGTAAAAGCATCAGGGTAAAAGCATCAGGTAAAAGCATCCCGAAGTTATTAATGAATAAAGTGACACAGGTCATATTCATAAAATTTGTCTCTGTCCTTAAGGCCATTTCAGGCTCTGTCCTTAAGGGGTTAAAAAAGGTATTCCCATCTCAAGATATGATCTTTTCTCCATGAGTTAGGGGATAAAAAGCAGATTGGTGGGGCTCTTACCACTGGAACCCCCATCACTCCCAAGAATGGGGGGCCCAATGTCCCTGGAATAAAAGGTTAACAGCCAGCACTTGCACTTTGTTTATTCTATATGAGGCCACCAAATTTTTCCAAGTTCAGCCCTCAAAATGACTGGAGTGCTGGCCACATGTATGTGATGTGCACATACATTTATTCTAGGGACAACTCTTTTCTCATTTTTTGGGATCAGTGGGAGTCCCAGTGGTTGGACTACCACTGATCAGCAGCAAAGTATCTCTATCTTGAGTGGCCTGAAAACAAGTTACAATTTATTGTTTAATTCCAAAAGACACAATGATGTTATATTATGTCCTGCATGAAAGGTCATGGGATTCTCAGAAATAAAACTGAAAAGAAAGACAAATGGTTTCAGCCTTGCAAT
Organism: Dendropsophus ebraccatus; assembly: GCF_027789765.1. Lineage (NCBI taxonomy): Eukaryota > Metazoa > Chordata > Amphibia > Anura > Hylidae > Dendropsophus > Dendropsophus ebraccatus. Next base: position 114,947,563 of record NC_091455.1, read on the forward strand.
CCATTGGCTCTATTCCAAACACCACAATGGTAGCCTAAGCAACAATTATGATGTGACATGCATACCTGATTATCTAGCCCAAAATATTACGTTTTCAAACGTTGTCAATGTGGTTATAATCAGTGACGTCACACATATTGCAGTTGTATGTTTCACAGCATTATCTATTATATCAATTCTATGGGATAAATGCTGAGACATAATATATATATATATGTGTGTGTTTAGTTAGATAAAAAGCTTGTTAATATATAATAGGTGAAGTGAAGTGTCGGCATGTTGGATGTCACATACCAGAGCCTTTGTAAACAAAAAAAAAAAAACTTCTGGTAGCTGCCGGGTTCCCTCTCTGTATAGACAGCACATACACTGACCCAAGCATGCACATATGTGCGGGACCACTTGCAGATAGAGACTAGCCTAGCTTCCTGATTCTCTTACAAAAAAGCTCTATTATACATAATAATTTTACCATACAGGGCCGTAAAGCCTTGTAAGAAAATAGTAAGCGGGAGGTGATGTCTGGCAGATCATTTGTTGTCCAGCGGACGTTTTAAAAAACAACAAAGAAAGAGGGAGCTCCACCAAATGGGGGTGCAGCTTGGTGTCCAAATATAACAGACCACAAAAAGAAGAAAAAAGCTGAACACCACAACAGCGCACACCTCAAAAATAGAATATATAATCAAATTTTATTGATACATGATTTCAAAAAACACCAAAAACAAAAAAGAAACACCATGGCAGACATAATTAAAAACAATTAAAAAACCATATAGGTATGTAAACAATCCAAGGAGTGAGAGGATATGATAGCCCTCTCACTAACTCAGGAAAACACTGGAACAAACTATCTCATCTCATGGTCAAACCAACATGTATGGAAAATTTAACTATAAATACACAGATCACAAAAACAATTTTAGTCTGATCACCCTATGACCATGAGAACCAGTGTCCTGACTGAGACCCAACGCGTGTCGTCACCGTAGTGACTTCATCAGGGGTCAGAGATGAGATAGTTTGTTCCAGTGTTTTCCTGAGTTAGTGAGAGGGCTATCATATCCTCTCACTCCTTGGATTGTTTACATACCTATATGGTTTTTTAATTGTTTTTAATTATGTCTGCCATGGTGTTTCTTTTTTGTTTTTGGTGTTTTTTGAAATCATGTATCAATAAAATTTGATTATATATTCTATTTTTGAGGTGTGCGCTGTTGTGGTGTTCAGCTTTTTTCTTCTTTTTGTGGTCAGCGGACGTTTTAGACACCCTTTGCTTCAATATAGAATTGAGGCTGGCTTTGCACTGTCTTAACCCCTTCATGACCCGGCCCAAAATGGCGTAAATGACTAAGGCCAATTTTCATTTTTGCATTTTTGTTTTTTTGCTCCTTGCCTTTTAAGAGCTATAACATTTTCCATGCTAGAGTTTTTTTTTTTTCAGTAACAAATGTACTTTGTAATGGTGCCTTTCTATCTCCCATAACATGTATGACAAAACCCCCAAAATATTATTTATGGAAAAAAAATTGGTGAAATTTAATAAAAAAAAAAAATGCAATTTTGGAACTTTTGTGTCTACATAATGCACTTTGTGGTACAAGTGACATGATATCGTTATTCTATAGGTCAGTCAGAACACATCATTTTCTAATGATTTATTTTATTTTTTTAATGAAAGCTTCCCCCCCCCCCCCCCCCAAATAATAATTATTTAAATGTCCTAAAACGGCCGATTGAGACTCTTATAACATGGCTTTGGCTTCAAAAATTGGTCAGATATCTGTGTGTGTAATTGAACAATAAAAAGTACAGTTATGTGCTAAATAATTAAAAAAAACTGGGTAAGACTGCTTCCGAAAAAAATACTTGAGGGTATTGGTGGACAGTAAACTCATCGCCAGGCAGCAGCTGTCAAGGCTAATAAAATCATGGGATGCACCTAATGAGGCATTGATACTTAGTATAAGAACACAGGCAGATAAATCAACCCTTGTACAAAGGGCAGTGGTGTGGTTGCCTACAGCAAACAATCAGGTTTTAGCATTTTTTTTTCCAGAGGCATCCTTTAAGAATAAAAAAAGCAATCTAATTGGTTGCTAAAAAACTACTCCACAGTTGTGCAAATGTTCAGCATGGAGAAAATGTTCCAGTGGCATTCCTAATGATGAAGAGGGTGTGGAGGAGGGACGGAGGGGTGGTGCAAAGTTAGGGCACAGATACTCCTGTAGGGCATGGGGCTGCCAGTTTAAAAGTTGTTTTTAGCACAATAACTGCATCACCTGCCAAACGGACCCCAGGACAGAATTTTAGATTAAAAGCAGCTATCTGACAGTACAAATGGTTTGGGGGGGGGGGGGGGGGGGGGGTTAGATTGTGGGTACAGAGTCGCTTTAAATAAGTTCAAGGGAGGCCTCAATACCTTTAAAATTTAATATTACAAATTATAGGCATTAGATTTCATGTGATAGGACGTTGATCCAGGGATTGTTCTTATTGCCATTTTGGAGTCAGGAAGGGATTTTCTCCCCGTGATCTGTCTCATAAGGGTTTTTGCCTTCCTCTGGATCAACTTAGTAGGGTGATGGACAGCCCCCCCCCCCCCCCCAACCTGCACGTCTAACATCCATTTGTTTTAGAGAGGCAAATTCCAATGTCTGATATAGTTATTGCCAGTGGTTGTAAACTAGGACACTTGGTTAGGCTGCTTTAACTTGCCCAGATTTATCAATCAAAAACAAAAAATGCCAGGCACAGCTCAGCTTTCATTTTACCAGCACTTGGTAAGGTATAGAAGCTGAGCTGTGATTTTGTTTTACAGTCACCGCTCAGCTTTCATATCCCAAGGAGTGTTAGTAAAATGAAAGCTGAGCTCTGATTGTCTGCTATAGGCAAATCACACCAGCTTTTGCTCAACAGAATAATAAAGCTGGGTTACTGCATTTTGCTGGAAAAGTTCAAACATGTATGTAACTTTCCCTAGGTCCCTGCCTACCCAAAGGTATCCTTTCCTCCTCCTTAGCCAGTACATGTTATCTGTTTTCTTTAAAGGGGTTATCCAGAGCTACAAAAACATGGCCACTTTCCCCCTACTCTTGTCTCCAGATTGGGTGTGGTTTTGAAACTTAGTTCCATTGAAGTAAATGGAGCTTAACTGCAAACTGCACCTGAACTGGAGACAACAGTAGGGGGAAAAGTGGCCATGTTTTTGTAGCACTGGATAACCCCTTTAATATTGAAAACTATAAATGTCAGATACTACTATTCAACCATATAATGGCAACTGTCAAGGTGAAATTGCGGGGAATAACCTGATCAATACCTTTTAGCAGACATTGCAATATGCAGTGTGAACATAGTTTTATACACATCCAAAGAAGCTGTGTTACTAAGAGTATAAGGGTATATAGTATGTATGTATTAAAGCAGTCATATGGATCCTTGTTTAAGGGTAGATTCACGATACGGAACACTACGGAATCCTCAAAGCGTGTCAGTGCCTTGTGCCCTAAACAAGTACTGTACATCCATAGAACTGCTGTGTTGCGCTGTATTCAGCATTGAATTTACCAAGAGGAGTATGCACCACTGGCTGAGGCATTCTCCTTGCTAGAAGGCTAATTATATTTTCTTATCCAATATCTGTTGGACTTCAGAGGAGCCTATGGAAGGTGCACAGTACATCTAAACAGGTTAGTTAATGCAGTGGACTAGTGTAGTATATGTATGGACATGGACATGGACATGGAGTGCATTGTGTTGAACCACACAACATCTATTAGCGCCATCTCCTTTCCCCCAGCCACAGAGCACAGTGGCACACATACATTCTATCCTTACCGCGGAGCAGGTATGTATGGTAAGTAATGTAAATAAGCCAAGGTCTAGATAAGCCTTTTCAATAGAATTCCAGGCATTTTTTGTTTCAATAGACCTCTCTATCGACAAGATTATAAGACTTTTCAATATGCAGATTAGGCTCAAGTACCAAGGAGACATTCCCCAAGATGGTAGGAGCCCAGGAAAGGCTAGCTCATAATAATAATCTCTTATAATAGAGATCAGCGAATTTACAGGACAAACGAAGCAAAGCAGTCAGCTTATCAGCCGGCTGCCTTTAAACTCTATGCTGCTCTGCTCTTGGTGCCTGGAAAGCTGGATCCAGTCCTGGGTAACTTCTCCCAGTTTCCCTGAACTGGATCCAGCTTTTTCAGACACCCGCAGCAGATCTTATTTATTTATGCCCCATGCTGAGGCATTCTCTGTAATGTTATAAGAAGAAACGTAGATAATGCTGGACTATTCTACTTTGAAACTGGGTTCACACTACGTATATTTCAGTCAGTATTGTGGTCCTCATATTGCAACCTAAACCAGGAGTGGATTAAAAACACAGAAAGGCTCTGTTCACACAATGTTGAAATTGAGTGGATGGCCGCCATTTAATGGCAAATATTTGCTGTTATTTTAGAACAACGGCTGTTATATTGAAATAATGGCAGTTATTTACTGTTATATGGCGGCCATCCACTCAATTTCAACATTGTGTGAACAGATCCTTTCTGTGTTTTTAATCCACTCCTGGTTTTGGTTGCAATATGAGGACCACAATACTGACTGAAATATACGTAGTGTGAACCCAGCCTAAAGATAAGTTTAAAGGAATCAGCGCTGAAATTTCAGCCTTTAAAATAGGGGCAGAGCTAATTTCCATTGTGTTGAATGGAAATTCTGCTCTGCAGTTCACACGGTGGAATTTCCGCGCTGAACGTTCTGCGGCTAATCCGCTCTCCGCCAGAAGAATGAACATTGAATGAATGCTAGCAAAAGCTTATACAAATCAATGGGGCCCTGATTTTCTGTTTCAGCGTGGAATACGCGCGTATTCAGCGCGTAATACAAACGGAAATTACGCGCTGAATCAGCATGGAAATGGGGGGGAAAGGGTGGGGAAATCCCAAGACAACCCAAAGGAGGTGATACCAGAGGCCCACAAGAAAGAAATGACAATGTCAGCATGCACACAGCATATGACCACAGCAAAAGTTTCCCCCCACAAAACGTACATACATACCTCTGAAATTAGTGCATCTCCATCAATTGCAAAGCGGTGATGTTTTGCCATTTCTGGTCAGCTTCTCTCTGCTCAGCTCCTTCTCCTCTGTCAGATCTGAGGTGATACGTTTTAGAAAATTCAGGTACCATATAGTCTGGTCTCCAAAGTCTGCAAAATTGTTGTTGGCACCTCCCTCTATTATTACTCACCGAATACTCGCTGAATGCATGCTGATATTGGCATGCAAACAAACAATTTGAAAGAAAAGTAAATATTGATTTTGGTGCAAGGAATACGTTACATTGAGCCTCGATTTAAAAAATCAAGCTGAAAGAACAGTGTACAAACAAACTTTACCAGACTTTTTATTTATCCCCAACCCCCCCCCCCCCCCCCCAATTGTGTTTTTGCAATGTTACCGGGAGATTTTTACCTGTACAGCTAAATGTTAAAAGTAAATCATCACATTAACCACATTGTAATAAGGAGAAAAAAACAGTAAAAATTGCAACCAAAGAAATCTGTCATTGTAAAATGACCAAAATAACTGCAGTAAGAACACCTAGAAACAGATTCTAGTTCTAAATATAAAGATTGTCAGCAAAAAAAGAGCACTGGTCCCTCTAAACCAGGGATGGGAAACCTGTGGCTCTCCAGCTGTTACAAAACTACAATTTCCATCATACCTGAACAGCTAAAGTCATAGCCTTTGTTGTCCAGACATGATGGAAATTGTATTTATGCAACAGTTTGAGGGCCACAGGTTCCCCATCCCTGGCTTACGCTGTCATTATATTATTTCCTTTCTGATTATATTAGGATAGATACATATATATGTTTATCTCAGACATTTTAAAATTGTTTCTGTAGATTTACCAATCATACCTGGCACAATTTAAAAGGCTGCAGTGTTTTGTTTTTGTTTTTTAAAGCTATTGGTGAATACACCTGTGAATACAGTATGTAAAACAGAGCCTGTGTATTGTCTTTTTATGTGGGTAGTACATGAGGAAGGGTCTGCGTGGAATTGTTACTGTTCATGGAAAAAATGTTACCATTTTAATCACTTGATACCTGGGAGTTTAGAAACATTGCTGCTTTCTTCCAGAAACAGCACCTCTCCTGTCCTTAGTTTGGGTGTGGTTTTGAAACTCTGTTCCATTGAAAGGCATAGAGCTGGCTTGTTTTGCAAGAAAGTTGCTGTGCTTTTTCTAAACCTGGACAACCTCTTTTAAAGGGGTTGTCCAGCGAAAATAGTTTTTCTTTCAAATGAACTGATATCAGAAAGTTATATAGATTTGTAATTTACTTCTATAAAAAAAACTGAAGTCTTCCCATACTTAGCTACTATATGTCCTACAGGAAATGTTGTTATTTTCATTCTGACACAGTGCTCTCTGCTGACATCTCTGGCTGAGACAGGAACAGTCCAGAGCAGGAGAGGTTTTCTATGAGGATTTATAGAAAACCAAGACAGAGTTCCTGTCTCGGCCAGAGATGTCAGCAGAGAGCACTGTGTCAGACTGAAAATAAAACATTACTTGCAGGACATATAGTAGCTAAGTATGGCAAGACATGGGACTTTTTAATAGAAGTAAATTACAAATCAGTTGATATGAAAGAAAAAGATTTTCGCCGAAAAACCCCTTTCGGGTGCGTTCACACCTACCGGATCAGCAGCAGATTTTCATGCTGCGAGTTTGCAGCAAAATCAGCTGCAGATCCTGTACTGTGAAGCTCAATGGGTCCCATACACGCAGCGGATCCCCAGTGCAGCCCCTTTAACCCCTGCGCCGCCGCCGGCCGCAGCTTACAAACCCACCCCCACCCCCACGCCCGATTGCAGCCCCGGCTGTGTGATGCTCCCGGCTCCCCTGCACGGCAGCACTGATGCTGATGGCCCGAGCAGGTGATGTATGCTCGGGGCCGGGGCTGTAAGCTGCGGGCGGCGCAGGGGCTAAAGGGGCCGGGTCCCATGCAGGCAGCGGATCAGCTGTGTGTGACCCGGCCCCTTTAACCCCTGCGCCGATGTGAATGCCGTGGCCCGGGGTGCTGGTACTGATTTTGGGCCTGCTGGTGGGTTTAATGTGGTAGAGGCTACTTGTCAAGGTGGCTTGGAGTGGCAACAATCACCCCTGGACACACGCGACTGGACAGATGTGAGGTTCGGAGTGTAGGTGTAGTTGCAACAACAAGCTGACAGAGTCTCACTTTAAGCAACTTGTAAACTTTACTTTAAAAAGGTATGTTAGTGCAAACAGTAACACAAAGAGCTCAAGTACAAACAGTGCAAAAAATATCAATAACAATGCTTCCAAAGGTAGATAGGTGAGTTGATAGAAGAATGATAACAGAAGGTAGGGACCTGATAGGAGGGCCCTTGCCTAATGTACTTTGTACTCAGCCTGGATGTGGTGAAGTGTTTGAAGATATATCCCCGTACTTGGGTATGGATGAGTCTAGTTATCTCACCTAACCGCCTTCTACCCCACAGTGTTGGTTGACCCATCTTCTGGTGTAGTACGAGTCCTTGGTCTCTTCCCTGGGTGGAGCGGTCTGTAGTGTCCTTCCTACAAAGCTGAGCACTTGTCAGTAGACAGCGGCTGAACTTGCACTGTGTTCTACTGTTCAGTCCTAAGCTTGTCTGTACCCTTTTGTAAGGTGGTTGACTGTCCTATTCTGTTAGTCTGTCCTCGGCGTAGGCAAGGGTGAAGACTCCCTTGGCTTTGGTGTCCCTAGAGGTCTTGTCTAGCTATCCATAGTGGTTGGATAGCTAGTGCCAGGAACAGCTATATACAGTGTAGCTAGACCTAAGTGTTAGTTGCAGCTGTGCTGTGAAAGTGTGACATCCAGTGGTTGGAGTAAAAAAACAATGGCCAACCTGTCCTAACCTTTGACACTAGAGTGATACAGTTTTACCAAGGTGTAAGAAGAGAAAAGAAAACACGTAGTGGGACACTGCATGAATCTGCTCATAGTAATGGTTACTGGAAAAGATAAATCAAACTGAAAATCCTCTTAAAGAAGTAAATCCAAAAGTAATACTATATAGGCGTCTAAATAAATGTTATTTATGAGACTAATCTGCATTATATACTATGTTGTCTTTGGGAAAGGGCTTTTAATAATAATACTGGTTACTTCCCTGGGGGTATATAGATGGCACAATGACTTTTTTGTATTTACTACATCGGTATAAATGCCTATGGGATACAAAATTGTAAATAGCAGCTATAGGAATGTCCCATGTGTGCTATTATCAGCAGCAAACAAAGCGAACGTCTGATCCATGCCAGTTTAGCCATAACATTACCTAACAACATAAACCTAATATTGTGTAGATCCTCCCTTTGCTTCCAAAACAGCTCTGACCCTTTGGGGAATTGACTCCACTTTAACTTCTGAAGAAGTCCCGTGGTGTAAGGCAATGAAGTTAGCCCTGACATGACCAGGGTAGGGAAAACACCTATGAATATGTCCTTCTATTTGTTAGTCCTCACACAAAGTCTTGTGGTGCTTTTACACAGGCAGATTTATCTGACAGATTTTGGAAGCCAAAACCTGGAATGGATTTAAAAAGAGAAGAAATCTCAGTATTTCCTTTATGACCCGTTCCCAGTTTAAGGTCTGTTTATGGCTTTGGCTTAAAAAAATCTGTCAGATAAATCTGCCTGTGTAAACGCACCATTAGGCTTTAGAGGGAATCTGTAAGCTGCAATTCTTATTAGAAACTGCTGACACTGTTAGATAGCTGTTAGTTCAAGGAGACATGCTGCCTTTCAGATATTCAGTACATAGGAATATACTTTTATTTTATTGTAGTGCAGCAAGCTGTAACATTCTAAGTTCAGGAAGAATAGCTGGATGTATGAAATGTACCATGTGTTTCCTTGACCTAAAGTATCTAACAGTGTCAGCCTTTTGGAACATGACCTACAGCTGACAGATTCCCTTTAAGGGCCATTTCACATGGAGTAAAACTAACGGAATTCCGCAGCGGAACTCTTCGCCTTGGAATCCCGTCAGCCTCCGTGTCATACTTGCAGTTTATGGGAGGGCTTGCGCGTCTCCTCTCTCTGTGCCACTCTGTTCGTAAGAATTGACATGCCAATTTTTCTGCGCGGAGAGAGGAGGCGCGAGCCTTCCCATAGACTGCCAGTATGACCTGGAGAGTTCCGCTGCAGAAATCTGCTAGTTTTACTAGTGAACTGGCCCTAAATCTATGTTCACACACAGTATTTTCGCTCCAAAACCAGGAGTGGATTGAAAACACAGAAAAGCTATGTTCACACACCGTTAAAATTTAGTAGATGGCCATCATTAAACGGCAAATAACGGACGTTATTTCAAAACAACGGCTGTTGTTTTAAAATAACGGTAATTATTTGGCATCTGTGCCCCAGGTATGCAACACCTCTCCTTTCTTACTTCCTTCCTTCCCACCCTCATCATCATTAGGAACACCCCAGGCATCACAGACCAGGGGCACAGATGTTGTAGACCACACAAGTTTGACTCGCCTGCTACAGATTAACAGATCATTTTTTTTGCTCTAGCCAAGGCACCCCGGTAAACAACACGACCGGTAAGGATTTACTCTCATCTATGGACAGTACCAGCGGTTTGAGTGTGGGGAGGTGGGTTGGTGAATATACTCGCTTTATATAGTCCTATTATAGCCATAAAATAAACATCATCTCAACATAATTCATTTCCATTACGGGGCAGCTATAAAGTACTAAAGATCTACAGAAATATAAAAAAAATAGGGTTTTGTTTCTTGAAAGTAGCCTCCATGAACATCATGTTGGATAGATCTGGTTTTATATGTGTAAAACAACAGACAGTAATGCTAAGCTGAGTAACGTCATGTGAGTCTGAAGAAATAATTTGCACATGATCATGATGTCAGCATTTCAACATGCCCTGCCTTAAAGGAGAAGTCTGGCCAGAATTTATTTTTTATATGTTATTAATTATGGAAAGTTATACAATTTTCTAATGTACATTAATTATGGGAAATGCTCATATACTGCTATTTCCCTTAATTTAATGTATCAGGAAGTGTTAGAATTCTCTCAGAACCAGTGACGTCACGACGAACGGTGTAATTCCTATGGAGTGTCCAGCAGGGGGCGCTCTATATATAGAAGTCAATGAGTACCATTGACTTCTATATATAGTGCGCCCCTGCTGGACACTTATTGGAATTACAATGGATGTGTGTATGTAATGTAATGTTATGCACTGTACTTTGCGATTGAATACATTTATGGAATACTTTGGGGAGCAAGTGTCCTTGATCCCCAAAGTATCCCATAAATGTATTCAATAAATACATTTGCAGGGCACCGAGCAAGGAGAGAGAGAGGTGCCATCTACCTCCCCCCTCCTTGCTCGGTGCTGGGAACATATACAAAGTACTACTCCCCCATTATCTGCAGATAATGGGGGAGTAGTACCTGTGCTATCTTGCCGCCGCCGCTCATATAGGTGCCGCCCGCTCTGCCGCCGCTCACAGAAGTGCCCCCTCCTCCTCCACTCCCCCTCCTTCTCCCGGCTTGAAACACTATGGTCGCGCTGTCTCCCCGCCGCCCGCGCCGCTGTCTCCCCGCCGCCACTCACACTATCCGTCCGGGAGCACGGCGCTCCTGGTGCTCCCGGCCGGGGTGGGTGAGGGCTGACGCGGCCGGCCTGCAGGAGCAGAGAGCGCCGGCTGGCCGGATAGTGTGAGTGGCGGCGGGGAGACAGCGGCGCAGGCGGAGGGGAGTCAGCGCGACCATAGTGTTTCAAGTCGGGAGGAGGAGGGGGAGCGGAGGAGGAGGGGGCGGTGGAGCGGGCGGCACCTCTATGAGCGGCGGCGCGGGTGGCGATAAGATAGCACAGATACTACTCCCCCATTATCTGCAGATAATGGGGGAGTAGTAGTGGGTATATGTGCATAGCACCGAGCAGGGAGGGGGAGGTAGATGCACTTCTCTCCCTCCCTGCTCGGTGCCCTTCAAATGTATTTATTGAATACATTTATGGGATACTTTGGGGAGCAAGGACACTTGCTCCCCAAAGTATTCCATAAATGTATTCAATCGCAAAGTACAGTACATAACATTACATTACATACACACATCCATTGTAATTCCAATGGAGTGTCCAGCAGGGGCGCACTATATATAGAAGTCAATGGTACTCATTGACTTCTATATATAGAGCGCCCCCTGCTGGACACTCCATGGGAATTACACCCTTCGTAGTGACGTCACCGCTTTTGAGAGAATTCTAACACTTCCTGATACACTAAATTAAGGGAAATAGCAGTATGCTAAAATTATTATGTTAATTTGTTTTCCCTAAGACCCATTGGCATCACAACATATGGGGTAAATTCGCCCCTGCGAGCCCCTGGGACGAAGGAATATTTAATGAAAAAATATCAATTAAATTTTAATCCCCTCCTCCATGAGGTATAAATAGGCTCCACCTCCCCCTAGACCTCAGTCTAATTATAAAGAAACATAAAACACAGGGAGGGAGTCTTGTGATGCCAATGGGTCTTAGGGAAAACAAATTAACATAATAATTTTAGCTTCCCTTACGTCCCATTGGCATCACAACATATGGGGAATTAGCAAGCATTATCCCCAATGGGCGGGTTATTTATTATGTCCGCATTAAGAACAGATCTTGCAAAGGTTGTTCTTGACAAGAAAGAAGTATCCAGCCTGAAATATCTCACAAAGGTAGTCAAAGACGACCAGGTAGCTGCCTGGCATATGTCCTCAAATGGCACAGCGGCACGCTCTGCCCAAGTGGAGGCCACAGCTCTAGTAGAGTGAGCCCTGGTAAATTCTGGTGGATCCAGATCAGCAAAGGAGTAACATAAGGCAATGGAGTCACAGATCCATCTGAATATTGAAGGTTTTGAAGCCTTTCTCCCCTTGTTCTTTCCTGCGAAAGGGATAAAGAAATTCTTGTCTTTACGAAAATCACCTACTCTATGTAGATAGATCTTGATAGCTCTGGATATGTCCAATAAAGAAAGATCCAAGTCTTCTTTAGATGATCCAGTAGGAGAAAATACAGGCAATACTATTGGCTGGTTGATGTTGGCAAATGAAGCCACCATAGGCAGGAATCCTGGAAGGAACCTAAGGATAACTTTGTCTTGGGAAAAAAATCACGTATGGAGGTGCGGAGCCAAGGGCTTGAAGTTCTCCAACTCTCTTAGCAGAGGTAATGGCTAGTAAAAGAGAAACTTTCAATGTTAACTTGAAGTCTACTTCCTCCCAAGGCTTAAAGGAAGGAAGACACAGGCGTCTCAACACAAAGGATAAGTCCCATGGGTCTACCTGGCTAACCAGGTTAGGCCTAGTCTAGCCTTAACAAAATTCTTTACCTCCAAGATCTGAAAGAAACGTGAGTTTAGGTGTGCAGAGAGGGCTGCTATCTGCACCTTGATGGAACTAGGTTTTAATCCTTTATAGAAGCCTTCCTGTAAAAACTCCAATGACTGTGGAGTAGAAGGTTTAAGTCCATCAATACTCCTGCTTGCACACCAATCTTGAAAATCTTCCAAATACGTGCATAAGATTTATTTGTAGTGCTACTACGAGCGTGAGAAAGGGTATACTATACCTTCTCAGAAAAACTAGAGTCCAATACGGTCCTCCCAGTCTCCAAGCTGTCAAGCTGAGGCTGGAAAGATTCCTGCACAGATGTTGACCCTGGAATATTAGATCCGGATGCAGAGGTAATCTCCAAAATTCCCCTCTGCTCATATTCATGGGCAGGGTGAACCATGACCCCTTCGGCCAGAAGGGAGTTATTATTATTACTGACGACTGATCTAGACTGATCTTAGTCAAACTCTGGGAATCATGGCTATGGGAGGAAAGATATACGCCAGCTGGTATGTCCATGGTATTGTCATTGAGTCCAATACCGTGGGATTGTCTGCCCTGTAAAAGGAACAGAAATTCCTCAGTTTGGCATTGCTTGCTGATGCCATGAGGTCTCTCTGAGGAAGCCCTCACCTCTGGGTTAACTGAATGAACACTCTCCTTGAGAGAGACCATTCCCCCGGTAATGTCAGGCCTCGACTCAATCCGCCAATATATTGTCGACACCCCTGATATGAATCGCAGAGAGTCTGGTTATTCTGGTTTCTGCCCAACAGAAAAATCTTTACTTCCCTGAGGAGAGAAGGGGATCTGGTACCTCCCTGTTTAGGTACGCCACACAGGTCATGTCGTTCATCCGGATTCTGACTGCTCTCTGTAAAATAGGAGGAGAAAAATGAAGAAGAGCTAGGTAAATCGCTCTAAGCTCCCTCACGTTGGAGGGCAGAGCTGATTCCTGTTGACTCCAAGATCCTGCAGTCGTGATGACTGTCAGATGAGCTCCCCAACCTGTTCCTGAAGCATCTGTCGTGATGGTTATCCAGTGTGGTTCTGAAAATAAAACTCCATGTTTGACTTGTCTCCACCACATTAGAGAATGTCTTGTTTGAGTCGATAGAACATCATCGCATCCAAGTCCTTCAGTCCTCGGTTCCATACTGTTGGTGCTTCTCTCTGAAGAAATCTCATGTGCCATAACGCCCATGGCACCGCGTCCGCAGCTGAGGCAAGGAGCCCAAGAAAGCGCATTATGTTCTTATGAATACCTGACGAGGAGGAATTAGGAATTAAGTCTGATTTCTCTATGTTGATGAGCCAACCTAATTGTTGAAGTATGTCCTGGACATAGTTCAACTGAACTCTCAGAAGATCCTGAGTCTGAGTCATAATCAACCAATCGTCCAGGTAAGGGATAACTTTATCCCCTGTAAACGGAAGCGAACCATCATGGTGACACTACCTTTGTGAAAACAAAGGGTGCGGAGGTATTCCGGATGGAAGGACTTTGAATTGTAAGTGTCTTACCTTCCCCTGGATTTGGATGGCAAAGGCTCTCCTGTGAGCCTTCAGAATCGGTACATGAAGATATGCATCCGGTAGATCTATGGTGACCATAAAATCTCCCTTCTGGAGGATAGATTTTACCGATCTTATGTTCTCCATGTGGAACGTCTTCTTTATGATGCACCTGTTGAGATATCGCAAATCTATAATAAGCCTCCAATTTCCGGATGGCTTCAGCACTAGTAACACTGGGGAGTAAACTCCCTGACCGATCTCAGATAGAGGAACATCCTCTAGAGCCTCAATGGAAAGGAGGTAAAGAATTTCTGTCTCTAGGACTAAGTGTCTTTCTGGCTTAAGATTTCTTGACAGAAGAAATCTTGGAGGAGGAAGAGATGATAAATGAAGGACATAACCATTTTGAATAATATTTAACACCCAGTGATCTTTTCTTAATTCTTCCCAGGCAGGGAGAAAAACTCAGACGTGTTCCCACTGGACAGCTTCTGTGTCAGAAGTCTGGTTTCTTGTTGGTGTCCTTATTCTGCTGCTTCCCGGAACCTCTTCTGGAATAGTTTCTTCCTCGACCTCTGTACTGGTATCTCCCTTTGCCTCGCTGAGGAGATTTTGCTCTGCGAAAGGAATCACCGCTCTTATAGGACAATGGTAGGGACTTCCCCTCCTTGTCAGACAATTCCTCCATTAATTTATCCAGCTTAGAGCCAAACAGCCTACCTGGTTGGAACTCCATATTACAGAGCTGAATTTTGGAGTTAGCATCTCCAACCCAGGGTTTTAACCATAGCGCCCTTCGGCAGCGGTTGAGAGCGTACTAGTTTTTTTACGCTAACCTGGTTCCCTGAGATGCATCATCGCAGAGGAAGTCAATGGCCATAATGACCTTTTGTAAGGAGCGAAGGACCTTGTCCCTGCTAGCTCTACCTTCCAAATTTTCCTGGACCTTGGTCAGCCATCTTCTTAGGCTTCTAGAAACCTCAAAGAAGAAATGGAGACTGCCCCTTGGGCTGCCGCTGCCGTATATGATCTCTTGAGGGCTACCTCCACCCTTCTATCCATCGGATCCTTAAGATTGGATCCGTCCTCCGCAGGCAGCACAGTACATTTTGACAGTTTGGCTATGGCCGGGTCCACCTTTGGAGGCTCAATCCAGTCCTTACATTGTTCTTCCTTGAGAACATATAAGGTCTTAAACCTCTTGCTCAAACCCGGAGCCTTTTCCGGTTCCTTCCATTCCGCCTGTAACATAGACAATGAAGTCTTACCCACAGAAAAAGCCCTAGGCTTTTTTGAGGAGGACCAATCCTATCCTCTTCTATTTCCTCAGGGTGTATTTCAGCTTGCACAGCTTAGCAGAGCTTGTGAATTCTATCAGCTGTAAAATACCCCCTGAATAATTCTTTCTCATCTTCAGAAGTAGAAGAGGTTTCAGAAGAAGAGGATGACTTAACTTCATCAATCACAGTAAAACTGAAAATGACCATAATCCTACAGCCATAAAGTAATATACTCACAGGCTGGGAGTAGAGAGAGAAATGTTCCATTTGGTCTTTAACTTAGGACACGGGCGGCGAATCTCATTAGCCGCTAAAGTCTTTTGCACATAGTCCTTGACCCATACAACTACCTCCTGAACATCAGGCTCCTCATAGGTTTAGGTCTGCATGAAGGACAGCGTATTTAGGCATTATAAATATTTTTAGGCATTCATAAATATTTTTATGAAAGAAAGGATAAATCTTATCTGGAAAAAATGATCCTCCTACGGTATCCATAGCAGTCAGGTAGTGGAGTCTCACACTCGGCACATGAAGTGCTTCCTTAGAAGGTCTTTTGCCAGCAGCAGGACTGGTCTCCATTCAGACATCTGCAAATAATCAATGTATTACAATACATATAAACCACTAGCCTGGCTAGAGTGATATCGGAAAGAGACACTAGGTGGCAGCAACACTTACTTTTAAGTATATAGAAGAGAGATCACAGCACTTTGCACTCAGATGTTTTCTATTAGATCCAAATGAGCCACAGAAAATCCTTCCAGAGGAAGACAGCCAGACCTAGAGGTAGCAACAGCTTACCTTCTGCCTTGAACACACAGCTAATCGGCATGCAGAGAGCGCACGCCGCTGCCGCCCCCCGGAAGTGACATGACGCTGATGCCGCAGTGCTGAGACGCACGCAGCGCCGATGCGTTCCACAGTCGAACGCAAATGGAAGAAAAGCCAGCCGCTCGGGTGACACGCAGAGTGCGTTCCAAGACGCACTAGGTAAGAAAAACTTAAAAGCTAAGACCTGCAGAAGCAAATATCAGGATACTACCTGGACACCGGCTCCAGCGGCATCCCAGCAATCATTACCTGGAGAGAAAACCTGAATGCAACAGGTTAACAAAGCATAAAAACGGAGGAGGGACAAAGTCCCCTAGGGCTAACAGCAACGAAGTAAAAAAAGACTGAGGTCTAGGGGGAGGTGGAGCCTATTTATACCTCATGGAGGAGGGGATTAAAATTTAATTGATATTTTTTCATTAAATATTCCTTCGTCGCAGGGGCGAATTTACCCCATATGTTGTGATGCCAATGGGACGTAAGGGAAATGAGCATTTCCCATAATTAATGTACATTAGAAAATTGTATAACTTTCCATAAGTAATAACATATAAAAAATAAATTTTGGCCGGACTTCTTCTTTAAGTTAACATTGCATAAATATTCTTACTAAACAGAGACGTCAATATACATAAAAAAACAAACAAACAAAAAAAACATGTGCCTTGTATATACCTGCTAGTAGACCTTCTAATAGATCGGACAATTCTGCACGCTACGACATGTAATATGTTTATTTTTTTTAATATTTTTCTTTATAATGGACAAGAGGGTATTTTAAACTTTTATTAGAAAAAAGTTTATAAGGATTTTTTTAATACTTTTAAAAACTTTTTTTTTTACTGTAAAAGATGCAATCATCAGATTGCATATACTGATTTTTTTTTTTTTTTTTTATTCTTTATTTAAAGGGATGTCAGACAAAAACATCGGAAACAACTTCGCATCCAAATAGGGATAAAGGACAAAACAACCTTAGGGTGGTATTACACGGGCCGAGCAGGGCCCGATAATACCTGTAAACGAGCAGCGATCTGCTAGATCGTTGCTCGTTTACTGGACCTATTACACGGCCCGATAATCGTTTGACAAGAGCTGCAAGGACATCGTTACCGATGTCCTTGCAGCCCTTGCTAAACTGGCATACATTACCCATCCACGTTCCAGGGCTGCTCCTGCGTCCGCTTCTCCCGGGGGTCCCGCGCGCTCTCTAGCGTCACAGCAGCCTGTCAGCTGGTAGGCCGCTCAGCCAATCACAGGCCGGGACCGCCGCGGCCTGTGATTGGCTGAGCGGCCTATCAGCTGACAGGCCTCTGTGACGCTAGAGCGCGCGCGGGACGCAGGGAGAAGCGGACGGCAGGAGCAGCCCTGAAACGTGGATGGGTAATGTATACCGTTAGTCGCCGGCCACGCACCGCTATTACACGCAGCGGTGCGCGGTCGGCGCCCGACGAAAATAGGTTCTAACCTATATCAACGATCAGCCGATGATCGTTGTCATCGGCTGATCGTTGCATTTATTACACGGAGCGATAATCGGCCGAATCGGGCCAATTCGGCCGATTATCGTTCCGTGTAATACCACCCTTAGAGTATACACATTAACAAATAAAAGCGCCAAAATCACTCCTTGGAGTGAACATTGTGTTCCATGGTAAAATCTACTGCTTTGGGGAGATGTTCCGACCCCTCTGCCCAACATACAACAGTTTTATAAATGTCAAAGAGCAAACTGCATATACTGATCTGTGCTATACCATAGCATAGCATAGATCAGTGTTATCGGCGATCTGTGTATGGAGCCTGCCTGAGAGCAGACTCTAGGCACAGATAGCTGAACCGACAGGACGGAGGTAAGAGGCTAATCCCTGCCCGTCGGTACATGCGATCGGAACCATGCTGCGGGGGGTCCAGACTCCCGATCACTCAGTGACAGAAGCTTGTTCTTTCACTGAGTACCTTACTTATCTATAGTGATCACGGCGTTTAAGGGTTTATTAAGACGAAGCTGCCTCTCTTTATCTCAGGATCCCGGACACACTGATGTGTGCTGGACCGCTCTCACTGCAGTGGTCCCGCACACATTAGTAAGCCCCTCAGTCAGGATCGTTATATATATTCCTACTGCACGGGGTATGTCGTATATACACAGATTACTGACGGGAAGGGGTTAAAGTTGTTTCAGGGAATCCTAGTGTCAGGTGTTATTCACCTGCTCTTTGTATGACAGAAACAGGTCACTAAAAAGGAGTGTGTGGTACACTGGACACTGCCACTGCGCTACAGAACATTGCACTACTGCTTCCAGCTATCCCTATACTACCACACCGCAAGAACACTGTTTTATTAGGGCCACTTGTATTGTTGTGGGGGAGGTTGTGAAGTATGCGAAGCCTCGTAGCATTTGGGTTTTTTGGGCCATATGCCTGCTGCTTATCAGGTGAGACTGTTGCGTGTATGAGATCTACTACTGCATTTTTAAACCTGAGGTTTTTCTTAAGTGGTAGAGAAAAATTTTGCATTAATATTTTAATATGAATGTTTATGCCTGAATCTAAAGTTCTATTTTAAGCCAAGTACAAATTGCATTATCAGAAGTGGTGGACAGAGAATGATTTGGCCCCCTCTGCTGGGATTTGGTAAATTGCTTAAAGGGAGTGAATAATCAGAAAACAACTTTTTTTGTTAGATATATTTTTAAAGAATATTTTTGCGATATTTTTTTTTCCTTATTTTAAATTTCCATTATACTATTATCCACCCCACACTGGTGGCAGCTTATCTCTCTGAGAACAAATGGTTTGGGAAGTAAACTGCCATCACACCTTGCGGCAAGTTTGGCCATCAGTAGGAAGTGTATGGGAACCTTAAGCTAGGATTTGATCATTTCTGATCAAGAAAGACAGGAGCACAGCCTGCTGTAAAGCATCTGTTGAAATATTAAAACTGCTGAGCCCCAGTAATAATAATAAGTCAATAAAAAAAAGTCAATAAAAAAAAAATACTATTTGTAGGTATCAGAGCATTCTGTATGTTGAATGTCAAAGCCTAATCCTGTAGTTCTCCATGAAAATACACCTGCACCATTGCCATTTGCCATTGGCTTACTCCCCTCGGTAAGTATGCATTGACAAGGGGCCCTAAGACAGTGGGGATAGTTGAGGATCAAAAGCTTATAATGGAGTGTAGTGAAGTGGGACACTACCCTCACAGTACAAAACTCTGATATTGAACCCCCTCAAGATCGAGCCCATTGATGCAAGGATATCCGGGTCTCATTAATGCAATGTTCCTCCCCACCTTCTAAGAGCCATAGTGCTTTTATTTTTCCACCTACAGGGCTGGTTGAGGTATCATTTTTTGTGCCATAATCTCTAGTTTTTATTAATATCATATTAGTGTTACAGAAAAATTATCGCTTTTTATAATTTTTTTCTGATTATATACTTTTAAAAAACCGCAATCTTGGTGTTTTTTTTTTCTGTTTACGCCGTTCACCGCGTGGGAACAATAATGTTATATTTTATTAGATCGGACAATTCCGCATGCTATGATATATAATATGTTTATTCATTTATTTGTATTTTAAATATTTTTTAGTTTTATAATGGACAAGGGGGTATTTTAAACCTTTAATAAAGATTGATTTTTTTATACTTTTAAAAACTTAATACACTTTTTTACTTATTTTACAGTAAAACATGCAATCATTAGATTGCATGTACTGATCTATGCTATGCTAGCATAACATAACATAGATCAGTGTTATCGGCGATCTATGCATAGAGCCTGCCTGAGAGCAAAGCTGGGGGGGTCACGATCGCTCAGTGACAGGAGCTTCTCCTGTCACGGAGTACCTTAAACGCAGTGATCGCTATAGATTGCAGTGTTTAAGGGGTTAATGAGAGGCAGCTGTGGGATCGCAGCTGTCTCTCATTATCCTCAGCTCTGGACACACTGATGTAAAGTCTATATATACATTCTTACTGCACGGGGTATGTGCAGTAGAAACTTATATATACAGATTACTGACGTAAAGGGGTTAATAGCATTTAACGACTGTGGCCATATTATATTGAGGCTACTAACAGCCCATTTACATCTGAAGATTATTCACTGAATGAATTTTTGTTCCAGATTATCTTCCTGTGTAAAATGCCCACTGATCAATTAACAAATGATTCTTTTATACAGACATTAAAATCATTGTTTGTTGGCAGCGCGTCTCTGCTTGTAAACAGGGGAGACGAGGTAAATGGCGGCACCAGCAATCGATCATCGTGTGGCTGTTCACTCCAGATAATTGGCTTATTTGCATGGGTTTTGTATATAGTCAATCATCCTGCATGTGCTATATAGAAGAATATTTTCGAATGATTTGGCAACAGGTTCTGTAAATACTTTCATATATGCACATTTTGTAGATCCATATTGGACATCTTTTAAAAAAAAAAAAAAAAATAATAATCCAAATATCCAAAAAAACAATTGTCCAAAAAATCTGATACTTTTTAAAAAAACTAATTGTACTAAAAGTTCTGACAACCAATTGATACATGTTGAACTTTAGTAAATACCATTCATTTTATTGGTGAGGAACAATACTTAGGGCCCTATATCTGACAGATTTTTGTAAGCTTAAAAATCTGTCAGATAATCTGTTGGTGTAATAGGGCCCTTAGTCTACCTTTTTTACTGAGATCCTTCATGGGGATGATGAAGGTCAAAGCCACCATTTGTCTTACAATGTTTAAGGCTGCGTTCACACTACGTATATTTCAGTCAGTATTGCAACCAAAATCAGGAGTGGATTAAAAACACAGAAAGGCTCTGTTCACACAATGGTGAAATTGAGTGGATGGCCGCCATTTAATGGCAAATATTTGCTGCTATTTTAGAACAATGGCTGTTATATTGAAATAATGGCAGTTATTTACCGTTATATAGCGGCCATCCACTCAATTTCAACATTGTGTGAACAGATCCTTTCTGTGTTTTTAATCCACTCCTGGTTTTGGTTGCAATACTGACTGAAATATACGTAGTATGAACGCAGCCTAAAGGAAACTGTCAGCTAAGAAGGAAATCCCAAACTGCTAACATGGCTACAAAAATGCTTTTAATTGCTGCTCTGAAGTGTCATAGAGGTGTGGCCAGCGGGCTTTACTGGTTATGCCTCTGACACATTAAAGCATTTTTTGGTAATTGCATCCTCCGACAACTCCAATAAAGGTATAGATAGCTATGTAAGCATCCTGGGATTTCATTTCTAGCTGACAGTGCGTTCACATATACAGGATCTGCAGCAGATTTGATGGCAAATTGCAGATTGAGGCTAGGTTCACACTACGTATATTTCAGTCAGTATTGTGGTCCTCATATTGCAACCAAAACCAGGAGTGGATTAAAAACACAGAAAGGCTCTGTTCACACAATGTTGAAATTGAGTGGATGGCCGTCATATAACAGTAAATAACTGCCATTATTTCAATATAACAGCCGTTGTTTTAAAATAACAGCAAATATTTGCCATTAAATGGCGGCCATCCACTCAATTTCAACATTGTGTGAACAGATCTTTTCTGTGTTTTCCATCCACTCCTGGTTTTGGTTGCAATATGAGGACCACAATACTGACTGAAATATACGTAGTGTGAACCCAGCCTCAAGCGAATCGAATCCGGGCCATGCAATCTGCTGCAGGTCCTGTACGTGTGAACACACCCTTAAAGAGGTTATCCAGGATTGCAATATGGACAGCTACTTTCTTGCAAAAACATCACCACATTTGTTCTCAGGTTACGTGTGGTATTACAGTTCAGTTCCATTCACTTCACTAGTACTGAGTTGCCATACACAGACTGAGGACAGGAGTGGTGATGATTCTGGAAAAACAGCTATGTTTTTCTAAGCCTGGCTAATTCTTTTAAAGTAATTCCAGTAAAAATTTACATTCTAAACTGCTGAAACTGTTAGCTGGTGGGTCAAAAAAGATACTGGATGACCTTAGGCCTTGATCACATGTGTGTGCAAGACCATAATGAGACCAAGACCCTATGTGATTGTGCTTGGCCCCCGCAATCATGGACTGTGTACTTGTGAAAGTCTATAAGTGCTTGTCTTTTTTTTTTTTTTGTTCTAGGAAAATTAACGGACCATGGCATTCACAGTTGTGGGCATTGGCCTATAGACATTAATGTAATCTGTCCAGTCTGTACTTGTGGATATGCAATTGCAGACAGAAAATTACAAGGTCAAATTCAGATTGGTACAGAAACTGCAGAATTCTTGTATGTGCTGTTCCTGGCAATGCATGTAACCTCATTTTAGGAAAAGGAGCCAAGTTGCAATGTCCAATACAACCCATTGACAAAGGTGCTGCTGCTTTTGGAAAAAAAAAATAGCTGTTGTCTGTATTCACACCCGCTGTATACAGTATGTATTTGTCCTTTTTATAATATATGTAGATTCTTAAAGTGATTGATCTGCAGGTCATTTTGTAACCTTGGAACTTTTACTGTAGGTAATTTATAAGCGTATTTTGGAATTATATTCAAAATAATAAATCAATATTTAGTATCCTGTTGTTCCTTAGAACAAAACATTTGACTAGAACAGGAGGTAATTGTATTTGCATCTTACAGCCTTTTACTTGTACCTTGGCAACATTTGTGGAAATTCACAGTAAGATATTTGAAAGGTTGATACGTTTCAAATCCTGTTTGTGCATTGAAATTCAGCTTTGTTCTTGCCAGTGGTGGCAGGAGGGAGGCCAGCACTGTTCACCTGTGTTTGCATTGCCCAATGCCGTTTTGAATATGCCAGGATAACTATTTGCAAATATAATTGTAGTGTCACTGCCTGCTTGTACACTTGTGTTACTGAATGCTATCAAAATGTTTACATCCAGTTTACTTGGACACACCTAGAGATAGAATTACAGAAGTAAGTTACAGTGATTTCGGTAGATTACATCAAAATTGCGACGACCTAGTGTAGCGTAGCACTTTGCTACTACTGTAACTTTGCTTGTCCCTAATGTACAGGCATGAGCTGTCTGTATGAGTGTAACAGCAGTACATATGCATTAAGGGGATGGGAGGTGATTGCGGGCTGGCGAGCTGTATGAGGTTCTGTGGCAGATGTATTATGATACTCTGCCACAGCTGAGGTGTATTATTTTGTTCTGCTGCTGCTGCTGAGGTGTATGTGTGCTGCTGTTCAGACACCAACAAAATGTCGCTGAACAGCAATACACATAATCTCACTTTTCCCCTCTTTGTTCCCCAGTGAAAAGAGGAGGGAGGTGATGATGTCACAGCAGCCACACACAGCAGTTTTCAGCAGCCATATTTCAGGTTCCTTTTTACAGCAGTTTCCTGCTGGAGCTCCCCCTGGTGGCCATCAATGGGAAATATGAAAAATTAATAATTAATAATTTTTCCTTACATGTAAAAAAATGAATAAAAGCACAAAAATTTACAAAAGAAATTACAATTGCAATCTCAACACTTTCAATTTCAATGTCTTTTTTTACTTTGTGACACATTCCCTTTAAGGGACACAAAACCAAAAGGGCATGACTTTTGTTAAAAATACAAAGTTTTATGAGCATGTCTTCATTGCTGACCCCCACTAATTCATTGCAGGAGACAAGATGCATTATAATTCTATTGAGTCTGTCTTCTTTAATGATACGTATAGCACTGAGCAGTAAGGTGGTGGCTGAGGCATGTTACTGCACCCTTCTCCTGGCTATATCTAGACATTGTTGTGGTCTCTGGAACAGAGACTCTCAAAACTTTTGACAGGTCTGCATGAGATGTCAGAAATTATTTATAAAAGACAGTAAGTGCTCGATTACCAACAGATTATCTGACAATTTTTTTTTTTTTACGCAAAAACAAGGAATGCACTATAAACAGAGAACAGGTAATAAAGGAAAGGCTGAGATTCCTCCTCTTTTCAAATCCATTCCTGGCTTTGGCTAAAACAATCTGTAAGATAATCTGTCAGACATCTTTTAGTGTAATAAGGCCTTAACTTTTGTGTGGCTCAACCATTCACTGGCTGAAGGGGAACAGTGTTTGTGCTAACCCCAGCACCAGGAAGGGGAGCAGAGATAATAGAGGCTGTGGGGGAGATAAGAGTATGGTCTGTTTTAATTTTGTCCTGCAGCCTGCTTTTCTAATTTAAAAAGAAAAAGAAAAGAATAATTTACTGGGCAACCAATCGTCCCATCACAGACACGGATGATCTCTTATGACACAATAATGATGATTCATCATATAGTGCTTAGCTGTAAGGGTGGTATTACACGGGCCGATGGGGGCCCGATAATACCTGTAAACCAGCACCGATCTGCTAGATCATCACTCGTTTACTGGACCTATTACACGGCCCGATAATCGTTAAACAAGGGCTGCAGGGACATCGCTACCAATGTCCTTGCAGCCCTTGCTTAACTATATACAATACCTATCCACGTTCCAGGGCTGCTGCTGCGGTGGTCTTCTCCACGGGTCCTGCATGCTCTAACTTCAGAGTGGCCTATCAGCTGACAGGCCGCTCAGCCAATCACAGGCCGGGACCGCCGCGGATTGTGAGTGGCCGGACGGCCTGTCAGCTGACAGGCCACTCTGAAGCTAGAGCGCGCAGGACCCGGGGAGAAGAAGACCGCAGCAGCAGCCCTGGAACGTGGATAGGTAATGTATATCGTCAGTCGCCGGCCACGCACAGCTATTACACGTAGCGGTGCGCGGTTGGCGCCCGACAAAAATACCTCCAAACCTATATCAACGATCAGCCGCTGATCATTGTCATCAGCTGATCGTTGTATTTATTACATGGAGCGATAATCTGCCTAATCGGGCTGATTATCGTTCCGTGTATTAGTACCCTAAATGTAATTTGAGACAAAATAGGATTGAGAAAATTCACCTCCTGTGTTTAAAGGGGTTATCCAGCGTGGGGGCTATTTTTAGATCTGGCCGGGGAGGAGGTGGCTGAAAGAAAAGACGTCCACTCACCTCCCTGGCTCCAGCGGCGGGTCACTCATCGCAGCGCTCCGGTGCCCGGTTCCCGGCCGCTTCCTGGTGTCTGATGCGGGCCCAAGATGTGACGTCTCAGCCACTCAGTAAAGGACATCTTTCCTTTCAGCCACCTCTTCCCCGGCCAGATCTAAAAATAGCCCCCACGCTGGATAACCCCTTTAATGTTTCTTTACCCTTTTCTGTTTTCTATTGTGTTTTTTCTGTTTTTTATTTTTTTCTGTTTTGCTTCAAAACCTTTAATTCGCTGCTACACGTGGACATGTATAATGGGAAGATATCTTAATTTGCTTACAGTACACTCGCTATTTACACATTTACAATTTGGCAGTCTCGGGGTTTGTCTGTAACAACCATATGCACTGATTTGCATCAAGCTATTTGCAACCCTAAAGCCACATTCATACTGGCTGATTTCACAAAGAATGGCCTCATTTGACCCTTGTGAAAATACAGAGGCATCTGCACTGCATTTAGTATATAGATTAACTGCATTTGTTTAGTCCTGTGCAGGGAAGTCACATTAACAATCTATATTTTAATACACCAAGAAGCATTTTAATAGACTGTAATATATGCAATTTGTAAACATATCCTTTCTGTATATTAGATTATTAAAAAGAAACATCAGCAGGTTTAGATTCATCTAACCTGCTGAGATTATCTGGCTATCCCGTGATTTGAGACTCGCAACCGAGGCTCCACGGACTCTTGTTTCACATATTTAAATTTTGGGGGGCATCAGTGGAGACTCTTGAGTACTTCATTGGAATTTTTTCACTCATCTCCTTGAGTTCAGTGATTACTAAGCGGTAAGTCTCTACCTTCATCCTTGGGCGCCTTTCCTGTGCAGTTAATAGTTAAACACTTATGCTAATTGGGTGGTTTGAAGCATTGGGGCCCAAACCGACCAATAAGAATATAGATCAAACTATTAACTTTACAGGAACATGGGCACAGAGCCCCCTCGACCCAACCCCCCCCCCCCCAGTGCAGCCCCCAGATACTTACCCTTTCCGGCGAGTCCCGCTCCTGGAGCCAGTCCCGGTATGAAGATATCAGCGCCCGAAGCCATGCGCGCGCGCTGTGTGCAAGTTGCCTGAGATGAGTCTGATGCCCATAGAGAATGGATTTAGTCCTCATTCTCTATGAGCATCTGATCTCTGCAGCGCATTGCTTCGGGCGCTGATTTCTTCGTCCTGGGACCAGCTCCAGGATCGGGACTCGCTGGAAAGGGTAAGTATCTGGGGGCTGCATCGGGGGGTCGGGTGGGCTCTGTGCCCGGGTCAGCGGGGACAGGTTCCCTTTAAGCTGGGATAGACGACAATGATCAGCTGATGATGGTTTCATCAGCTGATCGTTGTCTTTAAAACACTGATCCATAATCTACCAAAATGGGCTGATTTCCCAGATTATCCCTCTGTGTAAAATAGGGCCCTAGTGCTGTCTTTCACGCACAAGTTACAAGCACTCCCACTCTAGGATAATAATCGTTCCTAGGGCTGGTGTCCCAAGCAAAGCAGAATGTTTATCATCCAAGAGTGGTCGTGTATAAAACTGTGCATAACTCTAACAGTGTTCCACAACCCTATATTTGTGCTGTGTACTGTATATTATGTGTAGGGCGGCACAATACTCCTCTTGTGTCTATAGTGTTATGCCCGTGGTGAAGAATATGTATTACATCTATTATGCTCTTTCTCTCAGGTTTCCAGTCACTGACGACTAGCATAGGTTGCTAGTCACTTAGGGATTAAAGCGACTCTGTACCCACAATCTGACCCCCCCCCCCAAAAAAAAAACCCATTTGTACCTTCGGATAGCTGCTTTTAATCCAAAATCTGTCCTGGGGTCCGTTCTGCAGGTGATGCAGTTAAGTGTCCTAAAAAACAACTTTAAAACTAGCTGCCCGTGCCCAACAGCTAGGGCTTAGATTGTGTATGCATTAGGCTGGCACAACCTCTCTGTCCCTCCTCTCCGCCCTCTTCATCATTAGGAATGCTCCAGGCAGATTGTCTCCTATTCTCCACCTGTGTCAGTCCGGAACATGGGCTGAATCGTTAAGACAACTGTGCAATGTTCAGACAGGAGGAAATGGTCCAGTGGCATTTCTAATGATGAAGAGGGCGGGTAGGAGGGACGGAGGGGTGGTACAAAGTTAGGGCACAGATGCTCTAAGCCCGGGCCGTTGGGCACGGGGCTGCAAGTTTAAAAGTAGTTTTTTAGGACAATAACTGCATCACCTGCTGAACGGAGAACAGGACAGATCTTGGATTAAAAGCAGCTATCCGAAGGTACAAGTGGTTTGGGGGGGGGGGGGGTCAGATTTTCAGCATGTATTGTCTGCTACCTGCTTGTGGAGCTGGCCTGTCTGTCCTTTGCCTTATTCTGTTGCCTATCAGGGCCTTGTTAAGTCTCCCCATGTGTGTCAGTCTATCAGCAACTGAGTTACCTCAGGCTCCTCTCCACTAAAAGGTCTATAAATTGGGGTGGAGTGGGCCATGTGCTCAGTTTTCGTATGGATTAATTGGAGTGTAGAGGACTAAGCTGCTGTTTCTGTGTTTCTGACTGCACCTGAGGTAACCTGCTGTCCATGCTATGGGGTCATTGTCTTCAAGTCAAGTCTTCAGTAAAGTCTTGCATTGTGCAGTTTTCAAGTCTAAACCTGGATAACCTCTTTTAAAGGGGTTGTGCAGTGAAAGTCTTTTTCTTTCAAATCAACTGATATCAGAAAGTTATATAGATTTTGTAATTTACTTCTATAAAGAAAATCTGAAGTCGTATCATACTTATCAGCTGCTGTATGTCCTTCAGGAAATGTTTTATTTTCAGTCTGACACAGTGCTCTCTGCTGACATCTCTGGCCGAGACAGGAACTCTCCAGAGCACGAGAGGTTTTCTATGGGCATTCATAGAAAACCAAGACAGAGTTCCTGTCTCGGCCAGAGTTGTCAGCAGTGAGCACTGTGTCAGACTGAAAATAAAACACCACTTCCTGCAGGACATATAGTAGCTAATAAGTATGGGAAGACCTGAGATTTTTTTTTATAGAAGTAAAATACAAATCTATATAAGTTTCTGATATCTGTTAATTTGAAAGAAAAAGATTTTTGCTGGACAACCCCTTTTTAAAGTGGTTGTCTGGGATTAGAAAAAACCATAGCTGCTTTCTTCTAAAAAAAGCTCTACAAGTGTCCTCGGGTTTTGTGGTGTATTACAACTCTGCGCCATTCACTACAAAAGAACTGAGCTATAAAACCACATCTAAACTAAGGAAAGGGATTGGAAGCGGCTATTTTCTTCTAATCCTGGATAGTCCCTTGTATAACAATTTCATGATCTGTTATTGATAATGGAAAAAGCTTTGAATAAAAATACTACGATGTGACAATAGGGATATGAAAATGTGAATCCAACCAATGCAGGCCTCTTGGATAACAGGCCATTGTAAAACTGCTTGTAGGGAATTTGACTTATCCTGAGTATTTTGCTGCTAAAGAACCCCCCCCCCTCCCCGTAATACTTATAATTCTGCATTACTGTGTTGTTTATGAAGCAAATATTTATAAAAGACTGTAAAATCTGATTATTGAAAACCTGTACTAGATTGCAGTCCAGTACAAAGCACTGCACTATAGGAGCTCAGCTAGGCAGTTGTCGTCTGCTTCCAGTGACAAGAGTCTGCCTGTGATACCTTAAAGTGTACCTAAAGTTTTACAAAATAGTGTCATTGTGACATGTCTGAGTCTCCTTAGAAAGTAGAGCGAGTGGTGTACTTCCAGTAAAGGCCCTATTACATAGAGTGATTGTTTAAAAATTTGCTATAACTGAAAATCAGCGATTCTGCCTGTTTAATAATATCCATCGATCAAAGTTGAACATAAAGTTGTTAATCGTTGTCTTTCAACATGTTGAAAAATGATTGTTGCTAGTTCGCTGATTACTTGCATATCTGTTCTTCTAATAAGTTGTTCGAAGATAAAACATGAACAATTAGCGACCATATAATGATGCAAAATGGTTATTTAAAACAGCAATTAGTTTAATTTTTGCGAACAATCAACGACGATTTAGGAACATGTTTAAAGATCAAAATGAACGATTTCTCGCTCAACGATTGATCATTCGCTGCGTTTACAGGTACGATTATCATTCAAAATCGATCGTTATCGTGCAAATTTGTTTAAGTGCACACCTCTTAATGAATCAGCCACTGCAGCAGCTGGCCTACACACCATACTTTGAATTGGACAAGCTAGTGTACATTTCAGTTACAATATACGCTAGCTCCAGGCTTAGACCTAGCGTCCTTTCCACTAAGCATCACCCACTCATTACACTTGGTACGGCCAGTGTATCAGACTATTTGATCTGTTGCTTAAAGCCATATTACACAAAATGACCGTATTTGGCCAATAATTTGGCTGATAATTGCTTCGTGTAATGGTGCGTTTACACTGATAGATTTTTCTGACAGATTTTGGAAGCCAAACCCAAGAATGGATTAGAAAAGAGGAGAAATCTCAGTCTTTCCTTTATGACTTGTTCCCTGTTTATAGTCTGTTTCTGACTTTGGCTTCACAAATCTGTCAGATAAATCTCTCTGTGTAAATGCACCATTATTAAAGGCAGTGATCAGCCAACATGCACAATGTCGACTGATCATTGTCTTTCAACTTGTTGAGTGACAAACAACAAGCAATTTTTAAGCCTGACATTTGTTAGGATGAAAATAGTTTTTTGTGTGTGTTTTTTAATAGAAACTGGCATATTTTGAGAACCATGCACTTTTATAAAAACTGCCTTTCTTTGTTGACAAATGTCTACTCTAAGCTAATAATCACACATTTTAATTATCTCCCCCCCCCCCACACACACACACTGTGCTTGAACATGGCCTAATGGTCCTTTTACACAGAACGATTATAGTTCAAATCTGTGTGATAACTGTCACATTTCAGCGATTATCTGCTTGTGTAAAAAAAGAAATTGCTAATCGTGCTCTTTCAACATCTTCTCAAGTTGTTTCATTGTCACTTGCTGATAATTCACAGGTGGCTTTGTCTGAACACTTTCTCATATTCACCCTAGTGTGTTGGTTGGCCTTAACCCCTTAAAGACAGAGCCAATTTCGATTTTTGCACTTCCGATTTTTTTTCCTCCTTGTGCTTAAAAGGCCATAGCAGTTGCATTTTTTCACCTAGAAACCCACATGAGCCCTAATTTCTTGCGCCACTAATTGTACTTTGCAATGACAGGCTGAATTTTTTTCATGAAGTACACTGCAAAACCAGAAAAAAAAAATGTGGTGAAATTGAAAAAAACTCCCTGCATTTTGTTTATTTGGGGGGCATTTGTTTTTACGCCATTCAGCCTGGGGTAAAACTGACTTGTTATATATGTTCCTCAAGTCATTACGATTACAAGGATGTAACATGTATAACTTTTCTTTTATCTGATGGCCTGTAAAAAAATTCAAACCATTGTTAACATAAATTTGTTCCTTAAAATCGCGCTATTCCCAGGCTTATAACGCTTTTATTCTTTGGTCTATGGGGCTGTGTTAGGTGTAATTTTTTGCGCCATGATGTGTTCTTTCTTTCGGTACCTTGATTGTCCATATACGACTTTTTGATCGCTTTTTATTACAATTTTTCTGGATTTGATGCAACCAAAAATGTGCAATTTTCCACTTTGGGATTTTTAGCGAATGAAATAAATTAATAATTTGGGCGATTATGCACGCGGCGATACCAAACATTGTTTGTTTGTTTGTTTATTTTTATTTAAAACATGGGAAAAGCGGGGTGATTTGGACTTTTATTAGGGGAGGTTTTTTTTTTTTATCAATAATGATAAGCACTTCTAGTATAAGCACACTGATCTCTCATTGAGATTTATGCTGTAGATTTATACAGCATAGATCAATAAGATCGGCACCCAATTGCTTTCGGCTTTTGAAGCCGAAAACATCTGAGTGCCGAGCCGGGATCAGCACCATTCCGGCGCTGACCCCGGCCGGCAGAGGATGTGTGGATCGCTCCTCCGGGACAATGGTCCAAGGGGGCGATCCACCCAACTAGACCATCAGGTATGAGGGACATCAAGCAATCAGATGCAGCTGTCAACTTTGACAGTTGCATCTGATTGCTTGACTAGCGGGCACAGTGATCGGACCATGCCCGCTAATAGCCGCGGTCCCGGGCTATATGCCGTACCTGGGACCGTGTCGGTTCAGAGCGGGGTGGCCGTGCGGCCCCCCTCTGAAGTCCCCAAGGCGACCACAGGGCGTAAATATACGCGCTGTGTTGTTAAGGGGCTAAGCGATATTAAAGGGAACCTGTCACCCCCCGTACCGGGGTGACAGGCTCCCGACCCCCCGTTAGAGACCCCTATACTTACCTCATCCCACCGGGTCCCGCTTCTGGATTCGGTCGGGTCCCGGAGATCTCAGCCGCTGCAGCCCGGCGCGCGCGCTGAGAGATGAGTCCAACACCCATAGAGAATGACAGGAGAGTCCAGCGCTCCGTCATTCTCTATGGGTGTTGGACTCATCTGTCAGCGCGCGCGCCGGGCTGCAGCGGCTGAGATCTCCGGGACCCGACCGAATCCAGAAGCGGGACCCGGTGGGATGAGGTAAGTATAGGGGTCTCTAACGGGGGGTCGGGAGCCTGTCACCCCGGCACGGGGGGTGACAGGTTCCCTTTAAAGCGATTGCAAAAAATGTATCTTCATCTAAACGCTGATCGGCATAAAAACAAACTGTCGCTTCAAAATTGTTTAACGATTAATTGAGAAATTTATCACTCCATGTAAAAGGACCATAAGAAAAATATTAAGGTGCACACTCCCATCTGAAGTTTATTTGACATATTATAACAGTTAAATTTAGGGTCCATTTACACAGAAAGATTATCTGACAGATTATCTGCCAAAGATTTATAGCTAAAGCCAGGAATGGATTTGAAAAGAGGAGAGATCTCAGGCATTCCTTTTATAATCTGATCTCTGTTTATAGTCTGTTTCTGACTTTGGCTTCAAATCTTTGGCAGATAATCTGTCAGATAATTTTTCTGTGTAAATGGACCCTTATGCTACGTTTACACGAAGCGATAATTCGCCCGATCGTACGATTAACGATTTCGAAGTAACGATTTTTTTTTTTTATATGGATCAGCGTTTAGATGGAACGATATATCGTACAGAAAATTTGTTTTGCGATCGCTTAAGCCTATCTCGCACATAGGAAAAATCAGTGAACGACTGTTTACACGGAACGATCCGCGAATTTTTTGCGAACGATCAACAACCATTTATTAACTTGTTCAAAACTATTTTTAGCTAATCGCTTGATCGTTCGCTGCATTTTCACGGAACAATTATCGCTCAATGCGATCGTTATCGCGAAAATTCGCCCGACAATTGTTCAGTGTAAACGTAGCATAAGGGTTTATTATTTGACAGATTATAAATACAGATTTAAAGCCAAAGCCAGGAATGGATTTGAAAAGAGGTAAAATCCCAGGCTTTCCTTTATGATCTGATCTTTGTTTATGGTCTGTTCTGGGTTTTGGCTTCAAATCTTTGGCAGATAATCTGTCAGATAATCTTTCTGTGTAAACGGACCCTAATGCTACGTTTACACGAAGCGATAATTCGCCCAATCGATCGTTTAACGATTTTGTAGCAACAATTTGGTTTTCATAACGATCAGCGTTTAGACGAATAAATTGTTAGAAAGTTCGTAAGAAAATTTGTAAGAAAAATCGTTATTGCAATTGTTAAGATCGCTTTAAGCCCATCTTTTATATAGGGTGAATCTTTGAAAGACTGTTTACACGAAGCGATTTGCGAATTTTTAGCGAACGACGAACAATGATTTAAGAACATGTTTAAAGATCAAAATGAACGATTTTTCACTCATCGCTTGATTGTTTGCTGTGTTCACATGGAACGATTATCGCTCAATGCGATAGTTTTTTGCGAAAATTCGACCGATAATCGTTCTGTGTAAACGCAGCATTAGCCTTTAAAATATTCAACAATGTAACCATGCCAATTACTACTGGTAATGCATTGTAGAAATGCAGTGAGGCGATGATGGTTTGCCACATGAATAGAAAACTAGTTTGGCATATTTAATTGCACTCGCTGCCAAATAGGTTGGGTGCACATATTATTAGACACCGCTCAAGTAATTTTAATGACTTGCAAATCCTTTCTGGAAAGTGCATGGTCTGAGTGGTTCGAAACAGAGGAGGATTTGCCAGTCAGGCTTCAGTTTTTCTTGCGATGTGTGTTTGGGGAGCAACTATTCGTGATCTGTAATTCAGAATGTATGATCTGTATATGTAACACAATCACAAGGCCATTTACTTTTCTCATTCCAAAACCATACAACCCTTTATACTCTTTCCCCAGTATGCTATAGTTAAATATTTCTGCAGATGGATGTATATTTGTCGTATGGCAAAGAGGGTTCACAGTGGGTACAGCTGTGGCTAAGTCCATAAATGTTCAATGTAACACCGTGCATTGATGGTAGAACCATTTTGAAGGTAGTCCACTAGCACCACACCCTCCTTATCCCAAAACACAGACGCTATTACCTTAGTGTCTGATTTCTGCACTCTGAACTTCTTTGGACCAGGAGAACCACTGTGCCTCCACTTTTGTTGACTGCTCCTTGGTTGGAGGGTCATACAAATCCAGGTCTCATCCATAGTGACCAGTCATGGCAGGAAGTTCTTATCAGTCCGGAAATGCTGACAAATGGACGAGGAAGTTGTCACTAACATGCTTTTCTCATCTGTTGTCAAACATTTGGGGACCCACTTTGCAGGTAGCTTCTTCATGTTTAAATGTTCATGGATAATGACACAAACACGTTCACAAGAAATCCCCATGATGTCTGCTTTTCCTTTAGCTGAAATTCACTGATTCTTCAGTATGAGATTGTGTGCACACGACAATCTTTCAGAACGACAACCACACTCGGTCGCCCAGGGCGTTCCTCATCATTGGTGCTGAAGTGGCCCGTTTTACATTTGGCAACCCAGCTCTTAACTGTAGAGTATGAAGGGCATTGATCCCCAAATGTCTGTGACATATCACCATGAATATCCTTTGTGGACTTTTCTTGCAGAAAAAAGTTTCACTCCTCTGCTCTCATTTGCTGTGATTATCTCCTTGGACATCGCCATTTTGTTTTTCTGGGCGCCTAAACAAAAAAAGAATGCAAAGCCAAAGACTTATTAGCAGCCCCTTGTATATCTATATATGGATTTATTGGAGACAGCATATTTATAAGATTGGGGGGATGGAGCAAGCCAGGACCCGTGAATCTTTAGCGACGCCACTGAGTATTGGAGAGTCTAATACCTAATATATTATAGACACAATATTCTAGTGCTATTAGATTAAGTAAATATGTATTCACATTAGGGATATATCATAGGATACTGTAGCATCCACATTCCAGTTTATTGAAGCAAATGTATCCTAAATACATTCTCAGAGAAGTGTGTATTGCTGGCTAATACCCATTTCTCTATGTTTCTAGTTATCACCAGAAGCTTCTCTCAGCCTACATTCAACAGCAATGTAATATAAATCTTGTAATGTAAACCGTACAAAAATAGACATGTCTTTTTGTAAATAAAATATTTCATCAGTTTACAAACTGAAAGCATAGACTCAGTTTTGGGCAAAGTTCACATTTAGATGTAATCTAAATAAATATTCCAGTAACTTGGTAAATTCTTTTGTCTACTTATCTGGTGCTAAATCTGATGTCCAGAGCTACATGTAAAGGTAGGCAGGTTTCTGGTAGGCCTCAATTTCCAAATAGATGCTTCTGTGTAGCTTAAAGGGGTAGTGCAGTCTAAGACATTTTTTTTTACTAAATAACACACATTACAAAGTTATACAATATTGTAGTGTGTGTTATTTAAATGAATGGCCCCCTTCCCCATGTCCTCCCCACCGCAGACTCGGAAGTGGGATACACTATACTTACAGAATGACTGTCAACCCCGGCCACCATGTTAGGATGATCACGTCCTCTTCAGTAGGCTGGCCTGACTGCTGGGGAGAAACATGGGGAAGGGGCCCATTCACTTAAAGAGAACCAATCATGGACGAAAGTTAAAATTTTTTTATTCCTTAATTAGATGCAAATCATAATTTAATTGACATTTGCAAATATAATTAATTATTTTTATTGTCACGTTTTTGAATTATTCCCTTTTTACTTTCCTGTCTCGAGCCGGCTCTTTTCAAAAGAGCCGGCGCGAGACAGGAAACTCCCGTCATGCAGAGTGGCAGGAAAGGTTCTCATGATCCTTTGCCTGCCGCTCTGTTAACACACAGTGATCTCGCGCTATACAGCGCAAGATCGCTGTGTATTATCTAAAGTCCCTCTTCTCTAATCTATTTATGAAGATACAGACTGCCTCTGCAGTCTGTATCTTTATACTTTACCTAATCCTCTTCTTCGGTGCAGCAAGGCCGGCGGCGCCATCTTGATTACGTCACTTGCGTTCCAGCGGTGGAACGCAAGGCCCGTAATCAAGATGGCGGTGCCCGGCCTTGCGGCACTGAAGCAGAGGATAGGCAAAGTATAAAGCTACAGACTGCAAATGCAGTCTGTATCCTCATGAAGTCTATCTATGAAGATACAGACTGCCTTTGCAGTCTGTATCTTTATACTTTACCAGATCCTCTGTTCCCTGGCTGTTCCGGCGGCGCCTCCATCTTGATGATGTCACTTGCGTTCCAGCTGTGCGTTCCAGCGTGACGTCATCAAGATGGCGGCGCCGCCGGAACAGCCAGGGAACAGAGGATCTGGTAAAGTATAAAGATACAGACTGCAAAGGCAGTCTGTATCTTCATAGATAGACTTCATGAGGATACAGACTGCATTTGCAGTCTGTAGCTTTATACTTTACCAGATCCTCTGTTCCCTGGCTGTTCCGGCGGCGCCACCATCTTGATGACGTCACGCTGGAACGCACAGCTGGAACGCAAGTGACGTCATCAAGATGGCGGCGCTCACCGGAACAGCCAGGGAACAGAGGATCAGGTAAAGTATAAAGATACAGACTGCAAAGGCAGTCTGTATCTTCATGAATAGACTTAGGGAGAGATGTACTGTCATAATAGGGACAGTTATATTTAGGTGATTGGTTATCTTTAAATAACACACATTACAATGTTGTATAACTTTGTAATGTGTGTTATTTAGTAAAAAAAAATTCCTACACCGCACTACCCATTTAAAGGGGTTATTCAGCATTAGAAAACATTGCCATTCTATTTCAGTAGCCCATGAGTTGTCTCTGTTACTGTAGCTTAGCTACATTGGTGTAAATGGTGCTGAGCTGAAATACAGTGGTACCTTGGTTTAAGAGTAACTTAGTTTAAGAGCGTTTTGGTTTAAGAGCTCACAGTTTTTCAAAATTGTGACTTGGTTTAAGAGCTCCCTGTACTGGGTGGGAGGGGAGTGGGGGAGGGGCATGGTCTGTATAGCGGGGTCTACAGCACAGTACTCAGACCCAGGAAGTCTCCCTCACCTTCCAAATCATATCATATCCACTTTAGGCTGGGGCTTGCATCAGGGGACATGACAGTGGAGGTAATCTCTTCATAGCTGTAACCCCTCTCTCCCCAAACAGAGAGTGCTGCATGTATGTGCCCACATCTGCCCTGCTCATTCCTCCATGCTCCCTGCAGTCTCTTGTCAGCCCTTGTGTTTCCCATCCTCTCCATTACTGTACACTAACTTATATTATCACATATTCTGCTGTTTCTGAATGTTTGTTTCATTTGTTTTACATGTTATTCAGAATAATTATTATTTTTGGGGTGTGGAACCAATTTTCTGCATTTCTCTTATTTCTTATGGGAAAATTTGCTTCGGTTTAAGAGTGGATTTGGATTACAAGCACGGTTCCGGAACGAATTTTGCTCGTAATCCAAGGCACCACTGTACTGCACACAAAGGAAATGCATTTACAGTAGAGGTAAGCCAGCTCCAACAGGGTTGTGAAATCATGACCTATATATCTGTTTCTAAAATCTTACGCTGCTGAACACCTTAGGGGGTGTTTATTATTTATTATTGTGTGGCCCTGGTGTACTCCACAAAAAAAGGCACATTCACCCCATTTCCCTGGCATACGCCTACTTGCTGTGGCTGCCTCTTGCTTATGATTTATGAAGATTTACATCTGAAAACAGGCATAAACCAGACACAAATCTACACCTACTTCACAGCACGTGTAGATTGTGCAATTTGCGCCTCTTGGTAAAAAAGGGGACAGGGATTTATTTAAGACTGGCATAGATATATCTATCTATCCCCCCTTGGGTTTAGCAATGCTGAGAGAATGAAAATGTGAAAGCTCCTACATCTAAAGTGCTTAGTGAAGACCGTGAAACCTTTAGACAGCTGTAAGCTCTGCACAGAACCACTCAAAAGATAGATTCAGTCAGACATTTCTGATAGAGTCCGCCCAAAGAATTGACATGGTGAGTAGTGGAATCTGTGGGATGTTATCCGCGAGAATTCTGTAGTCTGCACATACCCTTTTGGGTATCTGCATGCTACAGAATATGCGTGGAGGCTTTAAGCGAATATGTCATTTCTTTGGTTGGACGGCGAATACCATTGAGTCTATGGGACCAGTGGAACTTCAAGCAGAGGCCGCGCAGGGAAATCCACTTGAAGTCTCTGCACATATTCTGTAGTGTGCACATACTCCTAACCTAGTGATGTCAGTAGAACACAATGGGGGACATTTATTAAGTCTGAAGTTTTTTACGCCGGACCTAAAAATGTCCCTGCATCTCCGGCGCTACGGAGATTTATGTAGAGGCGGACTGCCTCTACATAAATCCCGTGCACTTCGGTGCGCACGGCCGAAACCCTACGCCAGCTGAGAGCCTTAAGTAGGTTTTCGGTGTAACTTTAAAAGAAAAAAATAATGAATCACGCGGACTATGAGTCTGCGCCCCCTCCCCGCCCCCGGTGTACCCGGCGGAAAGTGCCATTATGTGAATACTTTATTCGCAAAACGGCCATTTAGCGAATAAAATATTCGCATAACGGCACTTTCCGTCGAAAATCCAAGATACGTCAGATACATGTCCCCCATTTTTTACATAAGTTAATAGAGTAGATTTCATATGCTTCCTTTGTCTCCTGTATAGATAAGCAGTGCTAGAAGTGTATGGGGACTACATATTTGCAGGTTAATGAAATACTGAAAATTTGTCCCTGCCACCTGCTAATGAGTATGTATTTATTTATTTATTTATTTATTTATTTTAACAAATCTGGCAGGGACTCTGATTGTTATGTGCTAAAACAAAACATATTTTAAAAAAAGGGTTAAGAATTCTTGAAAAGTGACAAATGATTGTTTAGGTCCTAGAAGAAGAAAGGAGGAAATATTTTTTACATTTATTAGCCCAGCTACAATCACATGCTGTACTCTCCGGTCCACAATCTTTCTCACCCTAGTTGATCATTTTAGGATTCTGCATCTCCCATTAAACATAGAAAGAAAGATAGATGGATAGAAAGGAATTGGCTTGTTCAGTGAAGCCCAGAGCTGCTCGATCCAGTCAATAATATCAATGCAGTTGTGGAGATCAAGTATAGTCCCTCTATATTAACAAACTGTCAACACTTGTGTTTTATCTGTATTTTCCACATTACACCTAAAATGAGCTTTACAGTATCTGTAGCACATAAAGTATATTTTCCTGTACCTGTTCATGAAGGTATGCTTCTTACTTATGAGGACTTTCAAATTAAAGGTAGTCTGACAGATGTAATTCACGTTCCAAACTACTGACACTTAGATAGCTGTTAGGACAAGGAGACACATAGTACCCTTTATTGTCTGGTGCCGAGATATGAGTCCTGCCCTTTCTCCCTCCCAGTAGTGGATTATAATAGGGGCGTTTCGGGCGGCAGCCCGGGGCCCTGAGCACCTGGGGGGCCCATGACCACCCAAAAAGACTTATACTTTCAATGGTGTACTGTCTCCTGGATACAATTCTGCCATGATTGGCAAAAAAATCACTGTTTTTTTTATGGCAATTTTGCACAAATCAGGATATCATGACATTATCTGTCCTGTACTATGAACGCCACGCTAGTGCTGCCATAGTTGGGGTGGGGGGGGCCCAGGCTTGGTGAACAGCCCGGGGCCTATGGTAAAGTTAATCCGCCCCTGCTCCCTCCTATAGGCTCCCAAACTGTAGTAACTGCGCTGTTTGTGCAGTGAAGCGAGTACGAATGTGTCTTGCCTCCTGTATGTAGGATCCCCTGCTCTGTACCCCCATGCAATAATAATGACCCCTGCTGTGTACCCCCATGCAATAATGATGCCCCCAGATGTGCTCCCATGCGATAATGATCCCCCCTGCTCTGCCCCTAAAAAAACAAAAACATCCTACTCTCCTAATCCGGGCTGTGTGGCTGCAGGGAGCAGCTCTCCTTCCTCTTCAGGCTCCATCTTGCGAGCCGGGGGGACGGAACCTCCGGCATGTCACAACCTCATGCCTGTCGGAGAGGTCACATCCCATAGGGCGCAGGTATGAAGTGCCTGCGGCCTATGGGAGTGAATGTAGGAGCAGGACGCTGACAGGTCCTGCTCCTAAATTCTGTTCACTTTAATGTTCCGCCCGCTCATAGATCGAACATCGAAGTGATCTGGGCATGCTTAAAGTGACAGTGTCACTATTCCCACCGGGATCCTGAGGCACCCCTGGTTGGGAAAAGCTGCCTTACCCTAACAGCTATCTCAGTGTCAGCCATTTAGAAAGTGAATTGCTTCAGACAGATTCCCTTTAAGCCTCTCGCATAAAGTTTTTTTTATGAGGCAGTCAGTACTTTTTGATACAGTGTTTTATGCTAAACCCCAAGATCTATGCAATTGGCAATCATTTATAGTCTGGATATTTATGATTCTATTCTTTGAGACAATATTATCTTGTTACTCCCACAATACTTGTTTTTCCCACACTTGTCCCTTACTCCTGTTATTTAGTCTGAGGTTCTGTTTTGTGCTTCCTCCCAGTTCTCACATAAGTTTTATTGTTTGTCTTGTTTTGTTTGTCCTTGTATGTGTATTCAAGTTACTTGTAAAGTGTTGATTTAGGATACTGTGCATGTGGTTTCTTTTTAACTGTCTCCTATAAAGCTGTAATTTTCCTCCTTCTCTTCTTTTGAGCTTTGTGTCAAAATAATTTTACAGAACTTTAATACTGTTGGTCTATTTTTAGGATGGGTCAGTAGTATCGAACTGATTGGGGTCCAGCTTCTGGAATCTGTTTGACTAGGTCCCAACAATATAACACTGTAGCCTTTGTTTACAGGGCACAGCAAGATACATTTTCCTGCACAAACAATATATATATTAAACTTTGTGAGCACTCCTAAGGTCAGAAGATGGTAATGAATCAATGACATTCACCAGATGTTATATCACATACAGTGGAGTCAGTGCAGTTTTTACTATGACCAACTCTATACATTTGATTAGGCTCCCATGAGGGCTTTGTGTGTGTGTGTATGTGTGTGTGTGTGTGTGTGTGTGTGTTTGTTTGTTTTTTTTCCCCTCCAAGTTTGCTTACCACAGTTCGAGTCCATTCCTGTGACTGGGCCTGAAGTATATGTAGCAACAGGTAAAACCACTACAGAATGTGGGGATTTGTGCTTAGTAATGAATAGCTACAACTTTCACCTAAGCGATGCGTCCTCTTCAATAAGCTGATCAATTGGAGTACCAGTAGTCTGGCCCCATTTATCAAATATTTATACAGCATTTAATATAAATTTTTTAATAGACCTTTTATTTTATATTTGGAAGTCTACATAGTGTTATAATCAACTAATGATACCTACAATAAACAAGACCTTTCTTTTATACATAGTACAATAGTATGTAAATAGTCCTTTTGCTAATCCCAGTTGTTCAGCAGAAGGTATACTGTCTGTATGTGTTTATCTATGGCTCTATGCAAGTAGTAATAAGGATGTGTTCTAAAGGCGGCAGGCCAGGAGAACCTTCACACTTTCATCATTGCACAATCTATGAAATCATTTGAATAATAACCTGTAAATATTTAATCTAATATAAGCTTTAATAGTAACCTTTATTAAAGAATTTATAACAAGATTGGTAATTGTGAGTTATGTTAGATTAATTATTGCTATGGCATAATACAGATGGATTTAAAGTGGAGGAATTCTGAATTTTGAGGTAATCCAATAATATAAGAATTGTGTTTGTGGATTCTATCATATTTCTATGGGTGCAGCTGAATTATTTTTGTGTTACATGTGGGGTAGCCTTTTTATCAGTCTAGTCCTTTGTTTCCTTCTTCCCTCCATAGGTATATCATCCATGCTTCCATGAAAAGGCCTGTTAATGGGGCAAGTCAACATAGATGACTTTTAGTCAAACAATTGTTTTTGACAAGGGTTGTGTCTATAGTCTGCTTTACTGATTTGACTGGACTTGTTAGCGTACTTGGCCCGTTACCAGCCTTTCTGGACGATAATCATGTGGTGTAATATGGCATGTTAAAAGACCACGATCATGTTGAAATGGCCTGTGACCGTCTGCTGCACGTCGCCTTGTGTAATAGTAGCGGCAGCAGCAGACCACTGCTGACTTCAACGGGATGATCTGAGGATAGCACAGACAGCGAGCAGAGAATGAGGAGGAAGCTAGCACTAAT
Source organism: Dendropsophus ebraccatus (assembly GCF_027789765.1). Classification (NCBI taxonomy): domain Eukaryota; kingdom Metazoa; phylum Chordata; class Amphibia; order Anura; family Hylidae; genus Dendropsophus; species Dendropsophus ebraccatus. The sequence continues at coordinate 114,989,456 of NC_091455.1, forward strand.
CTGACTGGTCAGCGCTCGCTTTCTCCTCTATATCATAGCGTGTAATACTGGTGATAGTCTGATTAATAGTGTAGGAACCAGTGACAAGAAAAACTATGCAGGAAGAGGATATTATAGAGTAAAGTAATAAGCTTCTCAGTTTCTAGTTTCTATTATGTTATGTTTGTACTGCAATTTATCCCCAAGTGTAATAAAATAGGTCACTAGAGAACACTCTCTCCCAAGGAGAATAGCAATACACTGTGACTTCTGTTTTGCAATGTCTTATCTATGATACTGATATACAAAAAGCTAAATAAAGAGAGTGACACAAAAGATATAATCTGAGGACAAGTCTTTGTATACATCTAAGGGTATGTTCATATAGTGTCCTATGCGTGATGCCAAGAAAAATTATAATGTCCCTTTGGTGGTGGTATTGTAATATGCTGAGGGTATTGTGTTGCTGGGTGGTATAGTGCAACCTTAGGGCTCACCTTCTGAAACCTTTCTGTCACGGTGGGGTCCAAGGGTGCTGGGGCCCTTGTCTTCTTCAGCATACACGCAGGGACATATAATTTTTAATAAAAGTCTTCACACAATAGCGGTGAAAGTATATCAAGACTTTACTTGAAGGATAACTATATAAAATCCAATACAGGGGCATCTGATGATGGCAAACTGTTGGCTTGATCAGAGTCCTTAGCTTCAGGGGGAGGGTTACCTTGGTTACTATAGCTTAGACTTGGTGGATTAATGGGATTTCAAAGAGACAGACCTGTTCCAGAGACTTTATAGCTTTCCGCCTTTATAAGGTATGTGTGAATAGGTACTTAAAGTTACTGAAGAGACTTGACGTTGTCGACACTCACTATCATGTAGGAGGAAGACCCATGGACACACTGACTTGGAAGCCAGGAAGATGTGGACGGTGAATGGGTGACCCTCTATCACTTCACCAATCCGACAGCAGGCACTAATAAATACAGAGGATGTCCTGCTGAGACTTAGACACGTATTAGTCCTTATGGCTGACTGGAAACAGGTTAGGGGGTTGAAGATGGAGTGTGACAGGATTACTGAGGTGACGAAGGGAGGTTAGATGTGACTCTGGCAATGCCAGACTACCAACTGTCACTGACAAGACTGCACAGCCCTTCTGGGTAGAAGGTGGGCGGAGCTAGCTTTCCCCTGGCCAATCACTAAAGTGTGATAGGTTGCAGGGGAGCAGCACTGATCAAACTCAACACTTGTCTCATTAGAGATTAATACATATCAACATATTAAATAAATACATAGCAGAAAACAATACCACTACAAGAAAGCTAAGGAAGAGCGGCAAATACATAGGCCCTAATACAGACTGTCTAAGGTTGCCAATAGCAACAATACATTTACAGACGCCTGACAATAAATACCGTTCTGGGCCATTACATTCACATCTAATTTTTTCCATACAGTGGCAGTATACGTGAATGTATACAGCAAAGAAAAAGTAAAAACGCATGCACTTTTGAACCATTCATTATCTTTTCCCCGACGCATCCGTTTTCACACTTTGTATTTGTAAAAACGTATACTTAAAAAAAAAAAAAAAAAAAAAAAAGGAAAAAGTAAATGATGTAATGGTACCGGAAGGAAGTGCAGGGGTTCCTTTGCTTGTGTTCATCTCACAATGCTAGCATCTGTGATTTTGAGGCTACGGCTTTTCTCACAGGAAAATGGAACAGGAAGTTGGGCAGGGTTTCATATACTCCTCCCCTGAGCCAGTCTATTCTCCAACTTTCTTGAACGTTCTGGAAGCTTCTGTAACATTCTAGCAGGTTCTAGCCAAGTATCACATGATAGGAATTGTCACATGATCTGAGCTAGCTTCCCTATATGGAAGTACATGTTGTAATATGATGGATGAAAAAGTATGATATTTCAATGGCATGTGTCATGTATACGTTGCCTATAGACTATAATGGTAGTAAAGACCTATATACGTCACGTATGCGTTTTTTAGTATACTAAAAAGATAAAGATGTATTCCTAGCAAAACGGACACAGAAAAGGGACACTTTGTGCATACTTTGTCCTATAGAAGAGAATGGATACGTCGTAATGCATGTTTACGTCTTTTATTTTTTATGCAAACAGTGTGCACGTCTGACGTGAGGAAAAAATGAGATGTGAACATACTCTATGCTTATTGCTCTAAAGAAGTTTACACAGGGCAGTCTGCTATAAGCATTCTTTGGATTTTCCTTTTGTCATCCTCCATCTCTCCTTTTTCCTACACTGGTCTTGTACCTTTTCAATGAACAAAGCTGCTTATTACCTTGTTAGGGTCCTTTTACATGACTCAATATGAATTGCCAATCAGAGAGATCACGGCTTGTTGCCCTTGTCTTCAGAAGGCACAAGCAATCCAGCAGCCGGGCTGCACGAATGATCACTGTATCGTTTGTGCAGCCGTCTAAGTGTATTGCTATTGGCCGCACATTCCCTGTTTACACAGGGAGATGTGCAGATTTTGAAGCCTTCACAAAGGATCAGGCATTTTCCCACTCTGTAGCTGGTTGCTGACACTTTTACATTGGCCAGTCATTTCTAGCAATGCTCCTTGCTGATATCTGACTGTGTAAAAAGGCCTTATTCCCACGTTTCATAAAATTTTCCGTGGTCGCATATCCTATGTGTGCATTCATACCATCCATGCCGGGATCTGTGCCGCGAAAAAATAGGACCGGTCATGGTGCAGATGGCGGCATGAATGCCTCCTGCTGCTCCGTTCACCACTCCCGTCTCTCTCTGCTCCCATCTCCCCCACTCCTGTCACCGCTCGTGTCTTTCCCTGCTCCTGTCTCTCCTCGCTCCCATCACCGCTCCTGTCTCCTCCCTGCTCCTGTTAGCAGGAATCTCCAACTCCTAATGCTTAGTTATACACGTTGGTAATCTGCAAGACCAGTACTTAGAACCTTAGTACTTAGCTAAATTTAAACTGGTGTATATCATATGCTTAGTTATACACGTTGGTAATCTGCAAGACCAGTACTTAGAACCTTAGTACTTAGCTAAATTCAAACTGGTGTATATCATAAAAATTACAGTGTGGCACGATAGTCAGTCATTATTTAAAAATTATTGGAGGTGATCTTTAAAGGGACCACTTAAGATTATATATAATATACTGTATAGCTTTTTCCACCATCCCCTCAAAATAAAATAAAAATATTCTGTGATTGTTTTTGGTGGTTTGCTTTTACTGCATTGGTTAGGCTGGTCTCTTTGTGCTGGAACCTACCTCTGATCAGCCTGTCTCTGGGACACTGGTAATATCAGACAGCATTTCTTCCTTTAGAAGTTCTTGGCTTGGGACATCCATAACTGTTAGGAGGGTTTCTTGATAATAACCAGATCAAGAGCCCACAACAAGCTGCTGTTTATAATTGGGGAAACTTAACAGAAAGGGTTCAATATCTGTGCAATGGCACTTAATTAATCATGACACAGTGCCCATTCACCTATGTAATACAGGGAAACACGGATCCTTCATAGCGAGAGACACTGTAACCAGTTTCTAACCTGGACAAGAAGATACAATCCTGAACATGGAACCCTCCTCTATTAAGTCACATTTCCATTATAGGGTGTAGGGCAATGGATGTTCTAAAGGCCCTTTTACACAGGCTGATTATCCGCTCAATGGGGGACATCTATTAAGTCCGGCGTTTTCTGCGCCGGGCTTAAAAATGTCCCCGCAGCTCAGATAGTACAGAGATTTTTGTAAAGGTGCATTGCCTCTACATAAATCCTGTGGGTGCCAGGAAACCTACTCCAGCTCAGAGCTGGCGTAGGTTTCCTGATAATTTTTCTGCATGAAAAATGATGAATGAAGTCTACGCCCCCGTTCCGCCCCCTCCACATCGCCTCCCCGGCCAGATGCAAATATTTATTCGCAAAACGGACATTTGCAAATTTATTTGCAACTGGCCATTTTCCGCAAAAAAATACGCATTTTTGCCTTGATAAATGTCCCTCAATGAGTATACAATAATTAGTCTATGTAACAGTGTTTCCACATTGTAGCCATAACATGCAACCAAAACCATATATATATATATATATATATATATATGGCTGTGTCCATATTTTTCAGGACTCCCTAGTGCTGCATCCAATTTCAGAAGCCATCACTAATCAAATGCCAGAGGAACTAGAGTGTGCTCGAAATTTGCTCAACTCTTTTAGTTTGCATTACACTGCAGACATAAACCAGATGCATTTTAAAATGGTTCCTTTTAAAGACCATATTACTTTTTTCTAATATTAAAATGTGGTGAAAAGAAATGAGTAAATAGGACATGGTGCGCCTGGACTACTTTTATAATCTAGATGGCATTTTTTGAATAAAATTAAAGAAAACTGTGACAGTTACACATTGTTGATGACTCTAATCTTGAATCTTTTTTAAAAAAATTTTTATTGAACAATAAATGGAAAGTCACTCCAAAGTGCCACTGTTCTTTCATTTTACTTGAAGATTTGACTTTGGCTTTTTACAGTAGAACACCACTCTTGAGTGGTAAGTGTGCACACTGCGGCTGCAGACCGCTATACCTTACTGCTGGGAGGCTGCATGTTTTATTCTGTGGTTTTGTGTCTGTTTTATGTTTATTCCCATATTAATTTGGGTCTGTAACTTTGTTGTTTCCTTCTTTCACATATGACATTTTGGCCATTGAACTTGTGTTGTGAACTTCTCAACTATGCTTGACTACTGCTCTGAAGCTCTATGAAGTTGCTTAATCCAGGACACTGTTGTTTGTGCCATGGCCTTTTCATGTGTCCAAAGTACTAATTAAATTTGCTTGTCCACTAGAAGACTGGCCAGGAATGTCCCATTGCCAAAGTGTGGAGACTATATGAATCGTTCCATTGTGTTAGTAATGATTTACAATAGAACATGTTTTACACTTATTAGAATGTGTTGGCTCGCTGCGGACCATTCATTGATGAAGACCTATACTTATATAAGTTCACATCCTGTTACAGATTACATTTCACTTGGCAGAAAAAAAAGTACAACTGCTTTTCTTATCAGTCTGCTAGCAATATTGTATTAAAACGTTCCTTATCAATCTGCTGTATGAATGCCACATCTGTGTAAAACTTTGTAATTTACCAATACTGTATGTGTATTCTTCTCTCTTGCATAGAGAGAAAATCTCCTCTCAACCTCTTTTAGAGACCTGTGCCTATCTTTTCTATTCCTGTCTGAATTGTTGAGGAATAATGATTTTTTTTTTAAACACTCCCCACTAAAATAATAGGAGACTTTTTTTTAAACAGACATTCTAGTAAGCATACCCTTAAAAAGTTTAATAAGCCTAACTTTAAAGTTTAAGGGTCCTTTTACACACAGACACACAGACACACACAGACACAGACACACACACACACAGACACACACACACACAGACACACACACACAGAGACACACACACACCTGACAGTTATTTGGAGCCAAAGCCAGAAATGTATTTGTAAAGAAATCTCATACTTTCCTTTATGACCTGATCTCTGTTTATAGTCTGTTGCTGGTTTGGCTTTTCAAATCTGTCAGATATCTGTGTGTGTAATGCTGCGTTTACACGGAACGATTATCGTGCGAATTTGCACGATCACAAACGAATTTAAATGATCGTACGTGTAAATGCAGCGAACAATCAAACGACGAGCGAGAAATTGTTCATTTTGATCTTACAACATGTTCTAAAATTGACGTTCGGAAAAAATTCTCAAATCGTTCCGTGTAAACAGTCGTTCACCGATTTTTTCCTATATGGGAGATAGGCTTAAGCGATCGCAAAACTAATTTTCCATACGATATATCATTCAGTCTAAACGCTGATCGTTATAAAAAAAAATCGATACTTCGAAATCGTTAGTTGTACGATTGGGTGAATTATCGTTCCGTGTAAACGCAGCATTAGAGAACCCTAAGGGCCCTTTTACACAGAAAGATTATCTGACAGATTATCTGCCAAAGATTTGAAGCCCAAACCAGGAATGGATTTGAAAAGAGGAGAAATCTCAGGCTTTCCTTTATTACCTGTTCTCTGTTTATAGTCCATTTCTGGCTTTGGCTTCAAATCTTTGGCAGATAATCTTTCCGTGTAAAAGGGCCCTTACTCACACCCATTCTTCAGATCAGGTGTGCAAAAGCCCATCTCATGCAACATGTGTGTGGAACCTGCTGGTTGTCAGATGGTTTCCTTAACAACCTGAGAGCCCAGCAGGAGCTGAATCTCTCCATGCCGATCTGAAGATCAGTGGGAGTTGAACTCTACTGTTATATTTAAATCATCACTACTTAGGGAATTACTCTCGGAGCTTAAAAAGGGATACTGTGGCCATACCTTGGCCACTTCCGAGGCAAACTCCTCTTGGCAGCGTATGCCTCCTTAGCCAGTCACTGACTAAGACCGGACAGTCAGATTACACCTTTCACACACACTTTGGAAAATAAAAAGTAGAGTCTGACTGGTTGCTAGGGGCAACTGAGCCAGTTTCACTTTGTACCATGTTTGATAAATCTCCCCCAAGATGTTTATTATGTTTTATATGAAGGAAGCAACATATAAAAAAAAGTGCCAGATAACTCCTTTTAAATAACAGTCCCCACCAAAGTTGTTACTAATAGAATAGTACAATAGAAGTGATCGAGAATTAGTTCATGGTGTCAAAATGTCTAATCTGAGGTTAAAGATTTAGTTATATAAATGAGGGGGAAAATTTACTTTGTTGTAAACTCTTATATGTTGTAAACTCTTATATACATTACAACATTTAACATAGAGAGTGTGACAGACTGTCGCCTTCAGCATAGGGACAATGTTGATGTAACATCGTTGTGCATGGCTGGAGCTGTACTCCCATAGGTAGCAGGGAGCCAGCAGTAAAACAAGGTGCACTCTTGCTGTATTCATTACCTGTACAGAGTGGAACAGTAATCTTATTCATTCTGTGCACTAGAAAGTTAAAAATATTTACAAAATGACAAGATTTAACAAGTCAATCATACTACAAATATTTCCACTATCTCAGTGAATGCTACTTGTTTTAGCACAGCTTACACAACAAACCAAGTCATGCAAAAACTCATACAAAGAGTGAGAATGCAAAATGCAAATGTATGGATTTGTTAATACATACACACAAAGCTCTGTAACATACAGAAGACAACAATAGTGCAAAATAATTTGTGTGCAATTCACCAGATGCAACACAAACATTTAGACTATGTTCACACTACGTAAGTTCTGTAGAAATTTTTGCAGTACTTACGTAGTGCTGTAGGCTGAGGGAATCCCCGCCAGTGTATACACATGGTATACACTCTGGCTGGGATCCCTAGCAGCGCTGTTGAAAAGTGACATGTCAGTTTTCTGCAGCCGCTATTCAGTGAATAGAAAACCCTGTCGGTGCACACTCCATTGTGTGCTGTGGGGAGTTCTGATGGGTGCATGCACTGATGCGCACGCATCAGAACTCAGCTGCGCTAAAGATCATCCGGCTGGTACTGCAGTACCGGCTGGGATGATCTTTTCTGAGACCGGCTGTTTTTTTTTTTTTTTTTTTTCTTAATTATAATAAAGAAATAAACTAAAATAAATCAAGTTCCATCAGTCTATTTTTCTCCATTGCCAAAGTTTTGTTTATCGATCAACACACCTGTTGCTACTTGTTGAATTTGGAAGCTGTTTGTTAAGCAATGATCTATATCACAAGGCAGTGGTGAAATGTATAAAAAAAAAAAACCTCTCAGGACTTATCACATGGAACGTGAACCTTCTAAGTCTTAAGAGACTAGTAAATACTCACTTTTTAAAGGGAATGTGTGAGTCCGCTATCATACAATGCAGTGGTGAAGAACTTGCGGCCCTGCAATATTCCCATCATGCCTTGACAAAGTCAAACACAAGTTTTCCACCAGTACTGTAGGTTTTGCATTGTACAAGGTGTACAGTTGTCCCCCACTTTCTGCCGGCGCTATTACATGCACTGACAGCGAGCAGGTAAGTACGTGTAATTCTTGAAATAATCGTCTCACAATTTAGATCTTTGAAAAGTGGGCCATATAATCCAAGCCATAGTCAGCTGTAAAAGAGGTCAACTAATATAGTTAAAGGGCTATTTTGGAGAAATATATTTTTCCATAAAATTATTTAACTTTATTACGTGTGTGTGTGTGTGTTTAAACTGTATAACATGTATAGGGGAGGAAAAGAGACTTAAGGGGTATTCCAGCAGAAATTCTTTCAAATCTGGTTTCATAAATTTATATATATTTGTAATTTACTTCTATTTAAAAATCTCAAGTCTTCCAGTACTTATCTGCTGTATGAAAAGGTTTTTCTTTTCAGTCTGACACTGTGCTCTCTGCTGCCACCCCTGTCTGAGACTGGAACTATTCAGATCAGTACAGGTTTTCTACAGGGATATGCTTCTGCTCTGGACAGTTCCTTTCTCGGACAGAGATGTCAGCAGAGAGCACTGTGTCAGACTGAAAAGAACACACCGCTTCCTGCAGGACATACAGCAGCTGATATTGGCAGGCTTGAGTTTTTTAGATAGATGTCTAAAATGTACAAATCTATATAACTTTCTGGAACCAGTTGATTTGAAGGAGTACCCCTTTAATAAATGCTGATAAAGGTCCCTATTGATTTTATTTTTTGCGTGTTGTATTGTCAAGTTTGTCTTTATCTTGTTTGTAAGCTGTATGTTTCAGTTTAGGGATCTTAAGTTCTTCCATACCATGCCCTACTGTGGTGTAAAACAATGGCTTATATTGTTATACAAGAGAGAGAAAATACAAAAGGTTGGTATAAAGCTGTTGATCTGTGTTACAGTCCAAGAGATGTGTAACAAAACAAACATCTGGCATATCAACTCAAATACAAATCAAAATACATTTTGCCTCCTTTAAAGCATTACTGTCATTTATAATAACTTTTCTCATGTCATGCAGACATGTCCAAATTTTTGATTGCTTGGGGTCACTCCCTGTCTCAGCGCCCTATCTATCTCTATGCAGAAGATGGGCTATACAGACTTAGAATGTCTCCTGCAATGAGTTGGAGCGAGCTCTGTGCCAGGAAATAAAGTGTGCTGCATTGTGCTCCTCTCTGCGATATCTAGAGATTGGTGGTGGTATAAGCACAAGCCCAGCACATGTTTGCCAGGAAGCTGGTGATGCTTTCTATTAGTCAATGCAAAATGGTGCTAAACTACAGCAAAAAATAATTCATTTGGGTTGAGTTCACACGCCGTATTTTGGCCAAAACCGGGAGTGGCTCTACAGCACAGAGTAAGGTGCAAAGGTTTGCACCAGGTTCATTTTTTCCACAAACATAATGCAAACTGTCCATAGCCACCAATCACAGTTCAGCTTTTATTTTTCCCAGAACTGAGAGCTAAGCTGGGATAAGCTGCTGTGGGTTTCTATGTTTCTTTGTTACATGCTTTGATAAATCTAGGTGTACCCATAATATTCACAAATGTTTGCAGCATAATGAATGAAATAGATGTTTCATGAGATAAGGAAGCCATTATACACAGTGGCGTAGCTACCATAGAGGCAAGGTAGGCAGTTGATATGGGGACCGTGCAGGAGGGGGGCCCGGGGGAGAAGTAAGAGCGTGTGTCCTTCTGTTTAACCCGTTATGTACTGCAGTGTGTAAGTGACCCAATGTTTACTTACATGCTGAAACACAAAAAAAGGGTTAACAGGCAGAAGACAGAGATCTCTACTTCACCGCACTGACAACCTTTGACCTCTGTTCTCCCACTGGCAATTAAGTAGAAAAGGAAAATGTGCAGAGCTCCTTGCAGAGGTCAGCGGTTATCGGTGCACCAGCAGTAAAGCAGATATATATGTGCGCAGTGCTTAATGTGGAGCGGGGGCCCTTAAATTTTTTTGCTATGGGGCCCCGTGAATACTAGCTATGCCCCTGGTGATACACTCTGTCAATATCACTTTGTGGAGCCTGGTGAAGATTTATTAAAACAGACACTGAACTTTCTAAAGTTTTCATATAGTTATAGTTAAGAATGTGAATATGTCAATATGCATTAATTGGATGCATTGCATTTACTTTTCTCAAAGTGGGAAAACTCTTAAAAACCATGCAACCCAGCTATTACCCCCCCCCCAAAAAAAAATAATAAATAAATAAATGAATAGCCAAGTGATGAGAAACTAAAACAAACTTAAAGGGGAACTATGAGCAGGTTAGGTGAATTTACCTGCTGATAGCCCCTTTTATAGCACCCGGGACGCTGAGGTGGAAGGTATGCATCTTACTGTCCTTTATGGCACCAATCCCGCGCTGTTAGTCAGGGCAAACTGCACTCTGGAGCACCATTAGGAGCATGGCCGTGTTATGTGGCCCCCCTCCATTGGTTATCATTAGAAGGGACTGGCCAGTTGATGCAGCAGTGCTCCTAACGGTGCTCTGGACTTTACCGTGGCTAACAGAGCAGGAGTGCTGCTGAGGAGGAAAGTAAGTCACATACCTTGCTCCTCAGTGTTTCAGGCGCTATAAGTGGCTATCAGCAGTTAGAGTTGTTTAACCTGCTTATAGTTTCCCTTTAATGGCACTAGGTCTGCTCAGGGTAAGAAATGCCAATCCAACCCACAGACGAAGTATACTGGAAAGGGTGAAGTACATAGCAAAAGTTGTAAATATCCACAAATATATTGAAAGAATGTAGCATGCTCTAAAAACTTTGCAGATGTTGCGCCATGCACAAATACGTTTTTTTAATGACCTGCATTCATTTGCATTGTACAGTACTCTGTGCTACTTTGTTGTGCATTTATAGCAGGGAAAGCAAAGCGACGCTTTCGCTGTCCAGGCATGAGGGGATTGGAGTTTTTCAACAGCTGGAGGACCGAAGGTTCCCTGATCCCTGATCAAGGAATGAATGGTTAAGGGGTGCTATGCTAGCTGTTATATATTTGCATGTCATTGTCTTCTAGGTTGGAGGGATTCAGAGCAGGGAGAGGAACGCATGGCAGCACGGTCATCTCCCCACTGCTTCTCCTGAGCGATCGTGGTCTAAACCTTTAGACCCTGGCCGTTCACAACTTTTGACATGTCTTTTTGTGACATGTCAATAGTTTTTTCTAATGAGGGGCACTTTTTAAATAGGGAAGGTGGGTGAGAGCAATCCACACTCACTCCCCTCTACACTAGCAGAGGTAACTGTTCTGTTATGAGGAGGTTAACATTTTTAGGATCTTCACCTATTGATCAGACATCTTATAAGAAGTAAAACTCTGTTGTGAAATAATGATGACATGTAGCAGTTTTTTGTCTTAGAAAAGAAAGGGGTCAGCATTAATATCTACTATTTATATGTTCAAACTGAGCTTGGTGGAATCTTTTGCTCAAAGCTATGACAAAAGTATTCTTGTTTTTAGTGTTAATCCCTGCACTACTATAGGAGATTATTCAATCATGTGTCATAGAGGATTATTATGCATCCTACAATCCAAGTCTCCCTGGGTTTGTAGTCTGTTGCCTGCACAAATGCTGATTGTGTCTTCATGGTGCCAACTAGTAGCAATGGCTTTGTCCTGCTCTTTCTGTCCTAATCTATCACATGAATCACATGTTTCTCCGTGACTTCTATTATTGGAGTCATTATTAACAGCTTGACCACCCACTTTTAACTTTTTTTTTTTTCTTTTTTCCATACAATATAGTCAGTTCAAAAGGTAGATAATCATTAACATGCAATGGTGGTCATAAGGTCAGAATCACATGGAAAGAACAGGCGCTCATAAGGTCATATGCTCCTGTCAATATTGTAATTGACTGTATCCCTTGTTAAGTTAATCATCCCGACCTCATTCTTATCCCTGAAGAGGAATGATTAGTTCTGCATAACTCTATTTCCCCACAGTAGAATGGGATAATTGTATAATAATTCTAGTTACATTTGTTCCAATATTGATTAAACCCTACTCCAACATTTTGTAATGTCTTTTGCAATTTCAAAGTCCTATTATAAATAAGGAATGGAGTAAATTACTTATCAATGAAAACACCATTTTTAGGAGTCCTCATTCAAAAGTTTGCACAGAAATTTGGGATTAGATACTGCAACTAAACATGATTTGTGTTGTCTGCGTTTACTCAGTATTCTGTCAATTTATGAATATTTAGGTCTTTATGCATATTATTGTTTTACTTGCGTCCACATTTATATTTAGTTTAAGATTATATTTTTTTCATGTTTAAGTGTAGACCTGTAATACCGATGTTGTACGGTTGCCAAAACATAGGTCTGTATTATGCCTTTTCTTGCTATATTAACCTTTTTATGGCTGTCAGATGGAGCATTTTAACATACCCCATTAAGGGTAGCTTCACCTGTATCACATTGCAGCAGATTTCACGCTGCAAGTTCTGCGCGCTGTGATACTCTGTAGTGTCATTCCCTATGACTCTACATTCTAACAGCGGATTTTCATTCCACTGTGAGAATGTAGCCCCTGCCCAGTTAACTTACCAGCTGCCAGACTAATGCATTACCTGCCCACGCTCCCGCCTGCGAGAGTGAATTTCCGTGCAGAACTTGCAGCATAAAATCCATTGCCATGCGGTACGTGTGAGCCTACACTACAGCCTTACAGTATTGTAACATGATAGAGAGCGCCCTCTGTTGAGGTTTCTCACCTGTTAGTAAGAACTGGGAAAGGTTACAAAGAGACAGGTTTTGTTCTGCATTACACAGGCAACCAGAGTGGGATTACATTTTTTTTAACAGGTTCCCTATTTTGCATAATTATTTCTACTCTAATACCAAATATACTATTCCCCAGGTCAGGTTAATGCATGCTGTAGAACAGTATTTCTCATCTCCAGTCTTCAAGTACCCCCAACAGGCCATGATTTGAAGATTTCCCATAAAATGAACACTTGTTATGACAAATAATGCACTGACTATAGTTATATGACATGTAAAATACTAAGGCAATTCTCTAAACATGACCTGTTGGGGGTCCTTGAGGAGTTATAGGTGTTATCCAGCATTACAAAAACATGGCCACATGGATACTTCCAAGATATAGAGGGTGGGTCTTTGCATGTGGGCGAAACAGTGCTCAAATGTCCAATAGCTGCTCAGTGTCTCTGAATCATGTATATGCTGGAAATGAAACTTTATGTATTCCCTTCAATATGTTTAAAACCTTGTAATATGAATCCCGCTGTGTTCCTGGCCTATGGGCTGTTTCTGGTATTGCAGCTTACATCCTTTTCTTGAAGGGAGCTGAGCACCAATATCAGGCATACACCTCTGAGATAAGCGGTTCTTATAAAGGCCCTATTCCACCAACAGATCTGACAACAGATTTGAAGCCAAACCCAGGAACAGACTATAATCAGAGATCAGGTCATAAAGGAAAGACTGGATTTCTCCTCTTTTCAAATCCACTCCTGGGTTTGGCTTCAAATCTTTGGCAGATAATCTGTCAGATCTGTTGGTGGAAGGGCCTTAAGTCATGTTTTCTGAAACTCTCTTTACCCTGGAACATGGATGCACACTGAATATCATTTAGTATATTTTATAATCAGGAAGTGAACATGTTACTCAGCAGAGAACATGTTACTTCATTTTGTTGGATTCTGTTATTATGCAAGAGTAACCCTTGAAGTAGTGAAATCAGGTTTATAATGCTTGAACCTAGCTGTCACTTGACATTAAAAAATAGTGTTTAGTTGCTTATTTAATGTGACAGTTAGTCAGCCCTGGATTTTGTAGAAGATTGCTTTAGTGTTTTTGTGTGGCAGAATGAGGACACTTTTACATATTTAGTTAGATGACTTTTGATGTTTTTTCTTTCTATCCATGATATGTTTTAGTTTGCAGTTTTTAGGTTTGGAGATGAATGATGAACTTGGTGAAAGCTAACATTGCATAACCTTGAGTTTAATTTGCTTCTGGGTGCAATAATCAACACTATGGTCACGCTGGGAGAGGTTATGTGTGGAAGCCAGTTTATAATGTCTTCTAATTGACTGTATGAATATTCCATTAGGCATCCTCTATTAAGGCCTTATAGTTTTCCTTTTGGGTGCGGTTGGGGGTTAAATGTGCTTCTTGATATGAAAGAAAAGATTAGCTTTTTGCTTTGTAGTACCAATCCAACATTGTAAGATTCCTGTTCCTGTGGTCAATAGATAAACATGAACCATGATTTACCGATGGGCTAATAAGTAACTTTTATAGATACTAGTCAGATGTCTGGTTCACTTTACACATTCCAAGCATTCCCTTCTCCCGATTTTAGGTTATTGTGTCAGCTCAATTATAAACTACACAAAACAATACTCATTGATTCTAGTGTGAGCAATGTATATATTGAAGAACAAAAATAATTGATATGAATTGAGTTAGTGTTTTTCTTTATCCTTATGTACAATATACTATAAAGTCTATCTTGAGTCACTAACCATTTTTTTGTGTTCTTTGATTCCAGGGCTTCAATCATGGGAGGAAAGTTGAGCAAGAAGAAGAAGGGATACAATGTAAACGATGACAAATCAAAAGATAAGGACAAAAAGGCAGATGGGGCCAACACAGAGGAAGAAGGGGCAACTAAAACTAATGAGGAGACCCAACCTGTAGAAAATGCTGATGCAAAAGAAAATAAAGAAGAGAAAAATGATAAGGAACCACAGGCGGTTGAAAACAAAACCGAGGACAAGGAAGCAGAGAAGGATGCAACAAGTAAGGATGCAGTACAAAAAACAGAATCTGAGAAGACAGAGGCTAGCTCTGAAGCCAAGGCGGAACCTCAGAATGCTGAACCTGCTGTATCTAAGCAAGAGGAACCAGCTGTTGCATCTCCTGCTGCAGCTGCCAGCAGTGAAGGCACTAAAGCCTCTGAACCTACCACTGAAGCAAAAACTTCCCAGCCTTCAGAAGCACCAGCACCAAGTAAAGTAGATGACAAGAGCAAAGAGGATGGGGAAGCCAAAAAGACTGAGGCTCCCTCCGCACCAGAAGCCAAAACTGAGACCGCTCCAGCTTCAGACTCAAAACCTAGCAGTGAGGCTGCTCCATCTTCCGTGAAGTCTCCAGAACCCGAAGCACCTAGTTCTTCTACTAAGGCCTCTGAGCCTGCAGGACCAGCTGATGAAGTTAAAGCTACTGAAAGCCCAGCAGCTAATTCTGATCAAACCGTAGCAGTTCAAGAGTAAGATGGACAGCCTGTTTGAAATAACCACTTAAAAAAACAACCTGCGATGATGTTTTCTTTGTTTTTGATTATTATTTTTTTTTCAGCTATACTAACAAACTTGGTTTAGATTTGAAATAAATACATGTATTGCCCAAAAAAATGATATAACAATCCAAATAGTATTTTTGTGGGGGAGAAAATGTACAAATGCACATTCCACCAACTATGTCAATTAAGAAGTAAAATTAAGAAAGATTTAGATATAAATGTTTGTGAACATTTTCTTTATTTTTTACATCTGAGCAGCAGCTACAAAATGGAAAGTCCACATACAGTTATACCTTTTTGTTTTCCCTTCTGCAATAGGATTGCAGGAGAAAAGTTTATGAATTTGCCCGTAGGGCTTGTGCCAAGGCAATCAAATCTTTTTAGGATTTAGATTTCATTTGCAGTCAATTTTTTTTAATGCAGTGAATAACGGCCAAACTTTTCCAACAGAACCTACTCTAGCTGTCTCTTATTCCTCTCCAGATATTTTGGAAGTAACAACATCCTCATTCTACTTAGTCTACCTAGATTTTTCATGATGAATTAATGCATGTCTGTGGTTGGGTGCACCTGTAGTTCTGTTTATTGGTCAGTGGAATAATAATATTAATAATAAAAAAAAACAAAAAAAAAAGTCTGCGTTGATTTGCAGTTCCAGTTTTCTTCCATTCTGTCACAGACACCAACACAACACTCATTGGAAAGCAAGTAACTAATAAAAATGTAAAAAAAAAGTGCAAAACAATAAAAAGACATAAAAACAAAGGAAGATGTAAAATGGATGCATTGAAAATATATGTAATTGTATAAATGGTGCAACAGTAATAAAAGTAAAATAATTAAGAAACACATGCGTAGCAGTTGAATCGTGTTTTTTTTTTTAATTTACCTTTTTTCATTAATAAAAGTAAGTTTCTTTTCACTATTCTTACTTGACTTTAAATTTTTAATACTGGATTCTAGTATAAAAATATTTATGGAAAACATAACAGTAGAAAGGTATTGACAATATTGTAGACTTTAAGGCCCCGTTCCCACTGAGGAAAGGTAGCGGAATTCCGCGACGGAATTGTCCGCCGCGGAATGCCGTTAGCCTCCCGCTCATAATGGGAGTCTATGGGAGGTGCGCGCTCCTGCCCTGTCCGCGCTGAAGAATGAACATGTTCATTCTTCAGCGCGTACAGAGCAGGAGCGCGCGCCTCCCATAGACTCCCATTATGAGCGGGAGGCTAACTGCATTCCGCGGCGGACAATTCCGTCGCGGAATTCCGCTACCTTTCCTCAGTGGGAATGGGGCCTAAGAAAGATCAGAGTTGCATGAGGGTCTTTAGCTTATCTGGTGGGCAGTGTTGTGAACCTATTTTAAAAGAGGTGCAGGCCTCTTCACTAATTAAGGCTAACCTGTGATGGCCTGTGTGCTCCACAGTGAAATCTATGCCAGCTTTGAGCAGGTGTAGATTTCAGCTACACCATTTCTGGTGTGAAAAAGCTGGGATAAAATGCCAAAACCCAGGCTTAGAGGCATGATAAGTTCTCAAATAAGCATGCAATATCGCCACTGCCTCCAGCTACAGTGAAGTTTATTTCCACTGATACACTGCCAGGTCTGGTCATACTGATCAGCAATAAAAGTCACGTTAACAGTACTTGTGTGAACATGCTTTTGACAAGATGTGGGCCTGTGTCGTAAGATAATAGAAGAACACACGCTGCAAACCTATGGTAAGCATACAGTATTTGATAAACATTGATGTATAGTCGCCTAAAAAGAAAAACCCAAATGCACCTCTAATCTGCTCCACCATCAGGGTTGTTGAAACGTTTTTTCTATTTATATTTAAATTAAGTTGTACCTTCCTTTTCCATCTTTGAGTTGTCTTTGTGTATAAATGATATAGGGTTAATAAATAGGGTGGGAAGTCTTCGATTTCGGCTAGAGGTAAATGGCACCATTTGCAATCACATGATTCCAAGTTTGATTAATTACACTGCAAGAATAATAAAGTAAATGTGGTTGCATTGCTACCTGGAAATGGCAACAATTATAGTAATAATTATGTTATCACTAGAGATGAGCGAACGGGGTTCGAGTCTATCTGAACCCGAACGTTCAGTATTTGATTAGCGGGGGGGCTGCTGAACTTGGATAAAGCTCTAAGGTTGTCTGGAAAACATGGATACAGCCAATGACTATATCCATGTTTTCCCACATAGCCTTAGGGCTTTATCCAAGTTCAGAAGCCACCGCTAATCAAATGCCGAAAGTTCGGGTTCGGATCAACTTGAGCATGCTCAAGGTTCGCTCATCTCTGGTTATCACACAGTATTTTTGGTCAGTATTTTACGTCCAAAGCCAGGAGTAAATTGAAAACACAGTAAGGCAAAGAATGTTCTCACAGAATGTTGAAATTGAGTGGGTGGCTGCCATTTAATGGCAAAAAAGGTAATTATTTGCCACTCAATTTCAACAGTGCGTGAACATAGCCTTTCTTTTTTTTTTTTTTTCAATACACTCTTGGTTTTGACCGCAAAATACTGACTAAAATACTGAACAAAAAAACTGTATGGGAAGATAGCCTTTGACTGCGCTCACATCAGCCCAAATTTATTAAAGATGTGCCAAACAACATGTTTTCACAAAGATGTAACTTTTACAGAGTCTACGTGGCACTTGCCCAGTGGGCAGGCAAGATGGCCATAGCATGGCAGTGAGAGCATGGCCTTCCCCTCTGCCTAATTTACTACAATTTGTGCCTGCGAGCAGAAGGTCCAACCTGGTGTACATGTCAGTGAGGGTGCATGGGAAGCTCATATCCATCTGGATTTATGTAGAGGCAGGCGTTTCTTTATAACTCTGTATAACTATAAATAGAATGGTGACTGACATGTGACAGGCTGCTTCAGCTCATATCTCCTCTCTATATTACACTGCCCTGGCCACTGTAGATCTTTACAGAACAATAATGTTTCATTATTTCTATAGCTAAAAATTATTCTTCAGCACTGTATAGATATAATTGTCACTCATATTGGTCCCTGTCCCAAATGGGACTCACAATGTTTTGGAGGGTTTGATAAAATCCATGAAAACATTTGGGGACATACATGCAGCTGTTATGCCAGGACTCCAACACTACAAAGCAACATGGATAACCTCTGGGTCCCACCCCCCACCCCCACAAAACACAGCTATCAGCTCCTGGTCTCCTCCATGTCATGCTGCCCTTACTGCTGCAGATTCTACTGGGCTCAGATGTGAGATCCTCCTACAGGGGTGGGGCTAAATCAATATGGATGCATGCCCCACCCACCTGATGACTCACTCTTCCTTACTGGCAGAAACAAGAAACAGACAGAGAGTGTGACATCACAGGAAATGGAGAAAACACAGGCAGAGTGGTCATGTGACTGAGCCAGAGAACACAATAAGCACTCTTAATTCCTATTCAGTGCTACAAAAACATGGACACTTTCTTCCAGAAACAGCACCACTCTTGTCTCCAGTTCAGGTTTTGTTTGTAATTAAGCTCCATTAACTTAAATAGAACTGAGTTACAAAACCACACCCAAACTGAAGACAAGAGTGGTGCTGTAGTGTTGGATAACACCTTTAGGCTGGGTTCACACTACGTATATTTCAGTCAGTATTGTGGTCCTCATATTGCAACCAAAACCAGGAGTGGATTAAAAACACAGAAAGGCTCTGTTCACACAATGTTGAAATTGAGTGGATGGCCGCCATATAACAGTAAATAACGGCCATTATTTCAATATAACAGCAATTGTTTTAAAATAACAGCAAATATTTGCCATTTATATTTTTAAATATTTTTACAGCTTGATACACAATCCCATTCCCAAGATGTGGGAATTAGTTTGACAAGTTCATATTTGCATTATTATCAGGTGATGCAAAACAATAAAAAAAAAGAAAAGTAGGGCTAAACAAATATATACCTAAGTGTACAAAATATATTCTTTAATCTTTATTATTAACAAAAACATATGCATGACAACCAACAGTTAAAAACAGACACTTAATATACCATTTTCAAATCTTTTTTATTTTTAAGAATAACAAGGTTCATGAAGACAATACAACCAATACTGAAATAGAACAGCCCCTACCCTATTTGAAGTCTCTGTGTATTAAAAGTATATACCCCACACAAAGTGCAATGTATAAATGAGCGCAATTCAGTAAGATTATTAGATTATAAATACAGCTACCAAAGGAAAAAGGCAAATCATTTTTTTTCTTTTTTTTTCTAATGGATTAAGTCAGCAATAAATTATGTAAGGTGAAGTAAAAACTAGCACCTGCATTGCCAAACCTTCATCCATCTCACCACTGGGCTTCACTTCTTCAGGTTGTACATGTGTTTATATAGTCAGGGGGTGTGAACGTTTTGCATTGAGGGGCACATATGCCTAATAAACACTCCTGAATGTATAATCATGTCCTTCACATGATATTCTCATTATTAAAATGAAGTTCATGCCCATCAGCCCATACCCTGAATTGTCAGACAAACTATTTTCCACATATGTTTGGAACAGGAGGACATATGACGAAGCAATAAAAAATGTGTAGTTGGAGCACTCTTATTCAAATGGGTTATTCAGGATTAGAAAAAACATTTTTTTTTTGTTTTTTTTTTAATGAAAACACGTGATTCTTTTCTTAGTTTGGATGTGGTACTGCAGCTCTGCTGCATTGAAATAAATGGAGCTGAGCTGTAATGCCACACACAACCTAGGTACAAGTGTGGCATTGGTTTGGGAAGAAAACAGACATTTTTTTTAATCTATGACAGCACCTTTAATAAGTACAGGTTCTCTTTAAGATCAGCATGTGGTTCTCCAGTTTTAATAAATCCCCTCCCATAGTATTTTAGTTGGGTTTATATTGCATTTCTTTGCTTACATATGAACACAGCATAACACAATCCATAATCTGCCTATGTAGAATATGTAAATTCTCAGCCACCTTTAATACAATTTATGGTCATTTAGTAATATATGTCAGTTTGATACAATGTGCAATTTACTTCCGTTAGAACTTTTGCTGTTTTTTTTTTCCACAAAAACTTAGTTTTTGGTTCAATGACTATTGAAGTGGAAGTCCCATGAAAATAAAAAATAGGCTGCAGGAAGGGTGGTACAAGAACATGATAAAGAATGAATACTTACCCATCCCTCTGTAGCGCCGCTGCCACTGGAAATTGTTTTTGGGCAGCTTCTCCCTATGTCGCAGCCCCACTACTGGATTGCCTGCTTAGCCAGTCAGTGACTACAGTGGTGTCCTGTCCCAGTCTTTGGCAACACATTAAGAGCAAATGAACAAGGGCCAACAGCCCAAATCACATCCAGTAAGACCTTCTAATAATAAATTGTAACCTTTAATGGCTTTCTACTAAAAGGTAATATGTGATAGTTGTGCAAACTTAAAAACAAACTGCTGCCATAGCTATATAAAAATAACATCAGTGGGGCCCACTTGTGTAGTATCGTTGTTTGTAGCTGCAGTCTACTGACTAACTCTTTTCTACATGACATTATCTAGTCTAAGCTAATGGTGCAATGAATTTAAAATAGAAGCGGCAAAGCCCTTTGATTATCATTAAGGCAGAACTAAGAGGGCATGGGGGTAGGTAAGTATACTTTCTTTAATATGTTCCCGTAGCCCCCTGCCTGTAATTATTTTTTATTTTCATGTGACTTTGTCTTGTTATCACAAATTGAGCTTAACGGAGGACTGCAGGAAGTAGGGATGTGACTTGATCACAGGCTTCTTGCTGTGAACATAGAGAGCCTGTCTCTGCCATAGGGTTTCTGCATGAGGGTGTTATTACACGGGCCGATAATCGGCGCTTGTTTACTGGGCCTATTACACGGCCCGATAATCATTTAACAAGGGCTGCTTGAACATCATTACCAATGCCCTTGCAGCCCTTGCTAAACTGGCATACATTACCTATCCATGGTCCAGGGCTCCTCTAGCGGTCCGCTTCTCACCAGGTCCCGCGCGCTGCAGCTTCAGAGCGGCCTGTCTCAGCTGACATTCACTGGCTGCGGCGGTCACGGCCTGTGATTGGCTGAGCAGCCTGTCAGCTAAGACAGGCCGCTCTGAAGTTGCAGCGCGCAGAACCCAGGGAGAAGCAGAGCGCAGAAATAGCCCTGGACCATACATAGGTTATGTATTTACTTTGCAAATCGTCAGCGGCCGGCTGCGCACCGCTATTACACGTGGTGGTGCGCGGTTGGTGGCCGACAATTAGAGGTCCAAACCTATATCAATGATCAGCCAATGACAATGATCATCGGCTGATCGTTTTGTTTATTACACGCAGCAATAATCGGCCGGATAGGGCCGATTATTGTTCCGTGTAATAGTACCCTAACTCTACCTACTCTAATAATATTATCTACAAGCTGCATGTGTTAGTTTTCTGAGCTTTCAAACTATCGTTTTGTCTGCTAGTCAACATTTGTCTTGGTAGTTATTTTACTATCTGACCATTTTTGTGCACTAGACTAATTTTGAAGGCTCCTCAGCATTTCCTACTAGTATTACATCCAGCCTAATTGTTGATTTCCTTTGGTGTAGTCATCATCACTATAAAGTCATTTCTAGGGCACATGGCAGCAACATGCAGAACCCATAAAAAAATCTGGGTAAGAGTACTGGGTTAAAATATATATGTTAGTGGCTTGTCAGCGTAAAGTAAATTTTTACTAACCA
This sequence comes from Dendropsophus ebraccatus, assembly GCF_027789765.1. Classification (NCBI taxonomy): domain Eukaryota; kingdom Metazoa; phylum Chordata; class Amphibia; order Anura; family Hylidae; genus Dendropsophus; species Dendropsophus ebraccatus. The sequence continues at coordinate 115,011,478 of NC_091455.1, forward strand.
ATGGGGTATGGGCTTCTAGTCTGATGAATGTCCCCTCTGCTGTCCCAGTATGCATGTACACATTGGGGGGTGGGCATTCAGATCATAGCTGGCAGGCATGGCTATGTAGATTGCCTATCATCATAATAAGACTTATACAATACACTGCACTGCAGTGTACACTAGTGTAAAAGTGAAAAAAAAACACCCCTACTAAAAGCTATATTACTAATATTAGTAATTATAGTAATTATAGCTAATTACTATAAAATGTAATTTATTTCCCATACAAAAAAAATGATACAAAAAACAGTATACATGTTCAGTATAATTCAACTTCAAGATAGACAGTGGAGGCACTCACCGATTGTAGTAAAATATATATATACTTTATTCCATCACTTGGCAATGAACAGATGTTTCACACGTCAAAGCATGCTTTAACAGAGCTTTGACAAAGGGCTGTGACAAAAGCACGCTTTGAAATGCGAAAAAGCTGTAGCCTGCTGCTTATCAGCTATTCGTTCATTGCCAAGTGATGAAATAAAGTTTATCTATATTTTGCTACAAACGGTGAGTGCCTCCACTGTCTACTGTATCTTGAAGTTGAATTGCATTGACGACACTGTCTACTTTACTGGGAGAGCACCACTGGCAACAGCAAGTCTGGAGGACGGGACATAAACTATTCCCATGTTTTAAGCTCATGAAGGGTAGTGCCGAAGGTCACTTGTGTTTGCTTGATACATGTTCTGTATTGCTGTAATGACCCAAGCTATAAAATTATACAATTATTTTCACTGCAGTTTAATATTAACAAAAAATTATATTTTTTCCATTATGCCTTGAAAAAAAGGGTTAATAAAAATGAATCATTAAGTTTCATTAATCCCAAAATGATGGCAATTAGAAATAAAACTTTGTTTTATTGTGCTATGTTCACACAATGTATGTTTTGTATACATCACAGCCGCAATTTGCAACAACGGCCGTGATCTATATAAAACATACGTTGTATTGGAATGAATGGAATCATAGTATACACTCCGGCAGGGATTCCATCCAGCCGCATGAAAAACTGACATGTTAGTTTTCTGCGGGCGCTATGCATTGAATAGTGGCTGCAGAGAATCTGTCAGTTCACACAATGGAGCGTGCGGCCAGAGCCGTTGTGTGCAGCGGTGATGAAGATCATCCAGTACTCTTCACGTCAAAGAACGGCTGATGTAATATGTAGTGTGAACCCGGCCTAATCCTGCAAAAAACAAAACCTCATATGGCTACATAGGCAAAAATAAAATAATGCGGTAGTGCGGGAATGAAAGAAGTAGGAAAATTGCTTGGTCAGTAAGGCCCAAATTAGGCTGATCACTGGGTTTGAAGGGGTTAAAGAGCTTATCTAGGGCTGTACTGGGATGAACACCATGCTAGATGCTGCCATAGTTACAGTGGTGTGAGGGGACCCAAGATTGGTGAACAGCCAGGGCCTATGGTGAAGTTAATCCACCCTGGATTGCAGTAATAGTATTTGGCCATAATCTTGATGTGTAGATGCCTATATGCTGACTGTTAAGAATATTGGCATGTAATTTTAATTCTAAAATAGAACTGCTACTTTTATTGTCTTCCTCTCCTGTCTGCAATTATATTTGGCCAGACGAGTTACAGTTACACAGCATTACTTAATAAGATTATGTATACCATCAGGCTCAGGTCACCATATGTAATAAGTCTCCATATGTAATAACCAGACTTTCACAACAGCTTTATGGTTACATAGCTATATAAAACATTCTATACGGCCAGCTATATAACTTTAGAGAGGAAACATTTAATCGGTTTGAAGTTCACCATTTGCTTTCCTTTTTTACAGTCTATCTGATAAAAGTGGAACCTAAAAGAGGAAATCAAAGCCATATGACATAAGTGAAACTAATACTCTATGCCGATAGCTTCTGATTAACATGGACTCTCTTGGTACAGTGCTGCCTGATCTTCAAGAAAAGTATCTGATAAATCTTCAGCAAATTATTTCTTTTATTTTTCCTATATAGACACTAAAACAATGTATTTCAGGCCCAGGCCGAACCTTTTTCTCAGGTAAGTGTGTAAAAGTCAATGAACACCATCCAAATTTAAAATACCTATCAAGTGACAAAAAGGTTAAAAAGCAGGTGCAGGTTTACTGTATGAATAAGTGCAAAATACTGTACATTAAAAGATAGTACATGGGTACTGGCATTTTTTGCAAAAGTGCAGCATAAATCAATATAAATGTAAGGATAAAATATATATTTATTACAAAATAAACAAAGTAAATCTACTCCTCCATGCTTTTTATCCCATCACTATGTATCAATATATGAAGACTTTCTTTCTGTATTTATGTGCTGATTTATGCATCTGATGATAAACATTGTGGGTGCGCACACCTCTTACTGAATCTGGCAGGCTGGGTGCCCGAACCTCCGCCCAGTGTACCAAATCCAGCAGCTTTCAGTAGGTGTAGATTTGGATCATGATTAACGCCTGCAAGCAGGCGTTTATAATGATATATGTAGTGTGGGAGGATGCCACACCTCCTCCCCACCTTGCCACGCCCTCGAGCTCCCTCTGCCTGCCCATTGTGTAAACGGGGCATATAACAGGCATAGGCCAGGGAGAAGGGGCGAATCTGCATCTTTTCCCTGGCGTATGCCCTGGTCAGACCCTTTGTAAATGCCCCCGTGTGTATATATTGAGTTCGGGTTCATACATTGTTTTGACGTAAAGTGAATGTACCATCAGGCCTGGGCTGAATCACTAGAGGCGGGCCAACCCACCCCCAGTGGGAGGAAACCTCTGCTCCTCTGTGATACAGCTCCGTTGATTCTAATGGATCTGTGTCATAGAGGGGTAAGGATTTCCCCCTACTGGGGTCGGGTCGGCCCGCCTCCAGTGCTTCAGCCTGGGCCTGATGGTACATTCACTTTAAAAGTGGTAGGAACTAGAAATATTCAAATGAAAGGATCAGACAGTAAAGCTGAAATATGTAGGAAAAAGAAGATACAGGATAGAAAGAGGCAGGACCGTTTTTACCAATGGACAGGCATTACAGCCAACCAGATTCTGGGAGGGGGTGCACACAGTAGCCTTAAACTTTGCATCTACACATGCTTAACAGCTGTGGTCCATTTAAAGGTCAGGCTCGTAGGCCTCAAGAAAAAATGCTCCCAGTCACTTGGGGCAATGGAGTCTTGGCAATGGAGGATATTCCAAATAGGGGAAACTACCTAATGAGGGAAACAATCTGTTGAGGAGAGAATTACCATACAGAATGAAAACCTCTTAATGGGAATTGATATGATTCCCTGCAGTACAGCATAGAGCTGCTGTGAATCTCGTGCAGCATACCATCTGCGGCTGCAGCAGTAGCTTTATTATGTCGAGCAAGGCTGGGAGAGGGGCAGCGACTAGTCATCTGGGTGGAGAGAAGCCCATGACTAGCCATGGCCTGTCTGTCAGTGCGCAGTGTGGGAATGATGGATGGACAGAGAGACCTGTTAGTGGCTTCTCTACCTGTCAATCATCCCTGCACTGCACACTAACAGGCAGAGAGCCATCTATGGCAGCTCCCCGCCCAGATAACTAGTTACTGTCCCAAACCCAGATGGTATGCTCAGGGAGCTGTACAGTAGCTCTATACTGTGCTGCAGGGAACCATATCAGCACAATTGTGTTGATTGGTTCCCTTTAATGGGGCACATTACCTATAGGGACCACCAACCAGGGCCGTCTTACCCATTGGGCATGGTAGGCGGCTGCCCGGGGGCCCTTGCGTCCTAGGGGGCCCCTGCATGCAGCGTCTGACTGGGCCACCGGAGGACCGGAGGATCCTCCGGTAGGCCCCAGCCCCCTACGCTGATGCGGCACAATGAGTGTCAGGGGAAGGGACCCCCGACAGTTAAACAGTGCTGCCGCGGGCCCCCCTTGCAGCACTTCTCCCCTGCCCCCCTCCCCAATCACTCAGTGGAGGATGAGCTGGGGGCCTCCTGTGACCGCAAGCAAAACACTGCTTGCGGTCACAAGAGGCCCCCAGCTGATCCTCCGCTCCACTCCCTGGGGGTGTTTCACAGCCTCGGTGCACATAGCAGGAAGCTCAGTGTGCATCCGGCGGGGACTTTCGGATCAGGGGGCACGTGTTGGTGACGCTCCCCGCAGTACCGGAAGTACCATCCTAGGTGCACACTGAGTTTTCTGCTGTGTGCGCCGTGGCTGTGAGACACCCCCAGGGAACAGAGGAGCAGCCGGGAAGGAGAGGAGAAGAAAACAACCGACGGAACGATTTGTTTGGTGAGGTTTTTTTTTTTTCTTAAATCTGCTGTGCACAGACGGGGGGATAGCAGGGGCCATTTATAAGGGGGTGTATAGCAGGGGGCATCTATAAGGGGGTATAACGGAGGAACCATCTATAAGGGGGGGACAACAGGGGGGCATCTATAAGGGGGGACAACAGGGGGCCAGCTATAGGGGGCTGATAGGAGGGGCAATCTATAAGGGGGGATATAACAGGGGGCATCTATAAGGGAGGGACAACAGGGGGGCATCTATAAAAGATGGGGGGTTTTGATGGCGGCGGCCGTGGGGGGGGGGCAATTCGCACCTCTGTCCAGGGGCCCATAATCCTGTTAAGACGGCCCTGCCACCAACAATCTAAGGGGGCATAGTATTTACCCAATACCTAATGAAGGATTTTAGCTACAGGGACCACCTACCTAATGGGGGATATTATCTACAGAGACCATCTACTGTACCTAATAGAGAATATTATCTACAACTGCAATTCTTGGAGAGAACATCCACATGTTTTAAACTGATCCACTACTTCTCAGCTAAATTTAAACTGACATAAGAAATTAGACTTACACTTACACTATTACACTAAATCAAAGTGTATAGGCCACACACCACTTCACAGTTCTCGATTTGTGTGGGTCCCAAGCCTAAGGGGGCATTAACACATCTGCACAATATTGTCCGTGCTGGTACAGTGTTTTGTGTACTGGACCTTAGAGCTCCTGGCATCATGTTTTATTTTGACGCTGGGAGCTCCGAAACTGTTTAAAAGTTTGCGCTATTGTACTGATGAGCAAAGCAGGCTTTGTTAGGGTCTGTACGAAGTGAAAGAGCTTTTGAATACTGGTCCTCAGGCTGTATCCACCTTCTCCACATCACTTTATACCAACCCTAGCGAAGCCGGTATCGCTCATCTCTAATTTTTTTAACCCAACACCATTTTAAGGAAATCTTGAGTTTATTCCCTATGCAAATGAGACACCCTCAGTGGTTCGATCCAGCCTGCCGACTTTGCAGAGCGCAGACCCGATATTCATTATGAGGGGCACGCGGATTAGTGCACTGAAGGTGGTAGTCCCGTCTCCAGTGCACCCAACTGTCTAATTCGGAATAAACTCAAGGGGGAACATTTATTATTACAAACGTCTCCACAGCTCCGGAGCTCAGAGGATTTATTTAGAGGCGCACTGCAAATGAAATAATTGTGAATATTTTTACGCTGATTGGGCCCATCTGCGCCTAAAAAAGGTATTTTATCCTTTTAATAAATCTCCCCCAAGAAGTGCTAAAGAAAGAAAAGAAATTGCCTTTATCTTCAGTGCTCTGTCCACTATGGAAACATAAAAGCAGGTTAGAGATTTCTAACCTGATATTAGTTTCCAGAGCTGTCCAGAGCAGGAGACGTTTTCTATAGGGGTTTGTTACTACTTTGGACATTTCCTGACACAAATAAAGGTGCCAGAAGAGAGCACAATGTCACAAACATGTGATTTATTACGCAACATGTCCATGTAGAAAGATATACATTGGACTAACAAGCCGTGAGCTAAAGGTGAGAATACGTGAACATATGCGAGACATCGAAACAGCACGTAACGAAATTGATTGGAATAAATTAAAACCAGTGGCGAGACATTTTAAGAAATTTCATGATTGTAACTCTCATCTCTTGAAGGTTAAAGGTATTGATAAAATCAATGGTGGGATCCGTGGCGGCAATGTCTCTGGTCGTCTAGCACAACGAGAAGTAAAATGGATATGGAAACTTAAAACAATGGCTCCGATGGGTCTCAATGAAGCTCTGAACTTCTCACCCTTCCTCCAGTAGGTCTTAGCTCCCCCATGTGTTTGTCTTTTCATGGTTTTAGCAGAAGTGTTAGAGTATTGTTTTAAATAACAATTTTTAACTAATTTGTTTCTTAATTTTTTAATGGATTTAGGTTTGTAGAATCCTCCCAGCAATACGGCAATATGATGAAATAGTCATGTGAATGAAAAAAACGAACTTTAAGATGTTTTTTTGTGGTTATTTTGTGGTGATTCATTGCACAGTATAAGGTATTTTTTGCATATACTAAGGGCTTTTTTGCACGTGTCCACGCATAACCCCCCCCCTTTTTTTTAGCACTACATGATTATGATATGGTAGATTTATTGCATTTCAATAGTCACAGTGATTTTTACACGCACATATATAAATTATTAGTAATAAAAAAAAATCTTTTTTGTTTTGGATATATTCTTTTGTTTTGGATACATATTTCATTTAGATAATTGTGAATGACACGTTAATAGTCACATATGTTTTTACACATATTAGAATGTTACACATATATACATTTTCACTTCATTTACATGCACTAGTCACTTTATTCAGTTTTGCACAATAGCACTAGTCACTTTATTTTATGGCATTTAGTTTTGCATATTTGCACAATGTGATAGTTACAGCTTGTCATTTGATGTACACAAGTAGGTTCACTGGTCATGTCTTGTTTAGGGGACTGAGCTCTGACTTACAATCTCTCCTGTTTGTGTCCAGATACCTGGCCATGCGCATGCCCGTTCCTGCCCATAGACTACACGGCCGTGGTCGCTCGGCAACACGGGACGGCGTCATCCCTCTCGATCATGTGACTGTGTCACGTGGCCGGGAGTCATAAAGGCACTTCCGGGGAGCGATCGGACCGTGTTAGGAAGTGGGTGAGTGGCGTACATGCGCTATTATGCCACAGGTGATTGTTAAATGCCGTGGCACCATTGGAGGATTGGGGTATATAAGGCCCCCCTGCTAGGACGTCATCACCCCCGGACGAAGGACACGAAACGAGCGTCGGGGTGGTGGCGTCCTGGAGAGTGAGCAGATTCTGTGACTTTTTGGTAATATATGCGATTCTTATATGGGGTGGGACAGGTTTGTATTGCAAATATAGGATATTTTTCCAATGTGATAATCATGCACTTAGCACTTTATATCCGGTCCCAGTGTTCTTTTTTATGAATTGCTCTTGTACTTCTATGTTATATGAGACATCTCTCCAGGATTGCCGCCCTGTTTTATAGTGTTGATTAATTTTAGATTTTTTGGTATTTTAAATATTGTTTGAAATAAAATTATTGCTACATTACTCAATTTTTTTTTCATTGGTTTAGTATGTTCACACTGCGTATGATTCCGTCCGTAGATCGTATGCCGCCGTACATGTGCGGCTGAAACTACGGGCGTGGGAAAAAATCGACATGCGGCTGATGCGTACGAACCGCAAACATACACCCGTAGTACAGTTATGCTTCCCTAGCTTGTTTCGAAGCAATCTGAAACAGGTCATTTACTTGGAAATCTTCGCCCAGCCCTGTAAACCACACAGAACCTTTTGGATCGAAAAATCAAGTTCAATTTGGCTGAAATAAGTATTCCGTACGGGACCGCATGGAAATCCACGGTCGTGAGTTTCAACATTTCCGTCCTCAAACAATGGTCTTGTTCATTTTTCACTGCGCCGTATACGATCCGGCCGTAAGCTCATACGTAGTGTGCATTGTGCGGGCGTATATCGTATACTTTCAAGCGAACGCATCAGCCTCAAAACTACGTGCGTATATTCGCGGTTCGCACTATGGCCGGAAACATACGCAGTGTGAACATAGCCTCAGACTGTAATTTTTTTTTAACTCACCAGTTTTATGCTGCCTCCTGCCTCACAGAAAGACTTTAAGGGAGATTTATCAAACTGGTGTAAAGTAGGATTGGCTTAGTTGACCCTAGCAACCAGTGAGGGGCAACTTTTCATTCCTCACAGATTCTTTAAAAAATGAAAGGTGGAATCTGATTGGTCGCTACGGGCAATTGATAAATCTCCCCCTTTCAGTTTCTAACAATTTTATTTCATTGTGTGCATGATGACATTTGTTGTTCTTTCATAATTATTCTAAATACATTTTTTCATATGATGGGGATATTTGTCAAACATTCACACAGAGGAAATTAAATTAGTAAATTTGCTGATACCTCTAATGATGCTGGTAATTATAATAATAATTATGATAATATAATAATAATAATAATAATAATAATAATAATAATAATAATAATAATAATAATAATAATAATAATTTTAGTATCACTATAATAATTAGTGATCAAGTAAAATGCTTCCCTAGATGTCATCATACAGTTATGGTACATATGTGTGTTTTCCAGCATTTGTGTGCTTGTCCTTTCCTCTAAGTTGACCTATGGCTGAATGAACTCCTTCATAGGAACAGCTGTAATCATTAATACTACATTATATGCAAGTGCTAGCATTAACAGTTTAAATAACATTGTATTTGTCTGGATATTTTGAATTTTAAAAAATACATATCAGTACATTTTTAAATTTGTAATATTTTGCTTAACAATTACAATATTCTGGTTAGTAACCCCTCTACACTGGATACTTGGAAACCTTCACTAAGGATTTACCACATACTCAGGCTGCTATAGAACTTTCATAGAAAAAAGAGCTCCTTTTAAACAATATGATATATTAACCCCTTCCCGTAGTTGCATTGTGGTGCTAGTAAGCGGGTTAAGATAGTAGGCACTTTCAGTTGCTATCCTCCAAGCTGGCTACTTAACCATTTAAATGCCTTAGATCACCTGTCATTTGTGATCTAGTGGGGGACTGGCTCCTTGCAGCGAGATTGTGTGGAGCTGATCCATCCTCATTGCAGTCTAAAGGCCCTATTCCACAGAACAATTATTGGCCGTATCGGCCCGTGGAATACAAGCCAACGATCAGCCGACATCGTTCATGTCGGCTGATCGAGCAGTCGTTTGTCTTTCAAGCATGTTGAAAAACAAACAACTGATACAGCAACGATATGCTGCCGTCGCTCCATGGAACAGGAGCATAGGCAGCAGACGCTGCTGTACGCTATGGGCTGCCCGGACAATCTAGCAATCACCCAGGCAGTCCCCCTGCAGCTCCCCGCGGCCCCCACCAGACTCACCCGCTTGCTGCAGCTGCGTGGAATAGCGGCAGCAGCAAGCAGGGAACAAAGAGCAAACGAGCGCTGACAGCTCTGCATCGCCCCGTGGAATAGGGGCTTAAGGCCTTCAGTAGCATGTAGCAATTGAGTTTGAACGGTGAAACGGCTAAAAAACATGTAAAACAAAAAATTGTGTTTTTTTTTAATTTGACTGCACAAATAATTATTTTTTCCAGTTTTGCTGCATGTTTAATAGAAAAATGAAGTCTGTCATTGCAAAGTATTATTGGTGTCGCAGAGTGGGTATGTAGTTGAAAGATGCAAGCGCTATGACCTTTTAAACATGAAATTGGCCTGGTCATCAAAGGGTTAATATGGTCACAAACAGGTCAACTGATGCAACGTGTAGTGTTTTTGATTGTTTGCACCTGTCTGCAATGCTCTGAAATTGGGACAACTAGAGATGTTTTGTGCATGTTGCACTGTTGCACTGGCAAAGAGCTCATACTGAGAGCAGTCAAGGACTGACCAGGTCTCCTATGAAGATATTGTGATAAGACTCTATATGAGAAGATTGCTCCAACCATTACTTGCCAATATCAGAGATTGTGGAGCTTCCTACAGATGGGGTCACCCATTATTAGGAAGCAAGAACTTACGTTTACTTTAAGATTGCCAGATGACCATTCAGCTCTGTTCTCCTTTCTGTCAGATTGACTGGCGATTGAATGCACTGGCTTGCAGTTACTCGTCCACGCAAAATTTATACCGACGGGCCACAATCTGTCAATTGGTCTCCCTATGGAAGCCTGATCATTTCCACTCTAGATATAAGGGATAACTAAAAGTGTAAGTTGTGGGACCAATGTACTGGGTTTCATGTAATCCATGGGGGGGGTGGGGTGGAGGGATTAAGAGAATGGTCCTGCTATTTACTATGGTTCTAGTGGACTTTATCACCAGCTGCGGCACCAGCTTCACGGCCTCCGCTTGAAGTACAGCCGACATGTCAATTCTTTATGCGGACAGTGAAATTTGCCAGCAAATAACATTGGGCTAGTTTGCAGTGGTTTTACATGGATGTTGATCCTTGTATCGTTCATGCAGCTTGGGAAAATGACAGCACAGATATGTATACATACTTACCATTCACACTGCTTGTGATCCGGCATCTGGCTCTCCAGTTCTCCAACCACCGGCTATATCTTAAAACCCTGCCTTCTCTGGCTGTCAATCATCCCGAGGAGGCGGGGCCTTAAGTTACAAAAGCGACAAATGACGGGAGAGCATCTGGATCACAAGCAGCACTGATTGTAGGTATATACTGTACTGCTTATGATCTGCAAACTGACAGCACGGATATATGCACAGGAAGATACGTGGCCAATGGCGATAAATTTTGAAGCAAGTTCTAAACAGACGACCAACAGAGAGTCAGACATTTTCCCGGTCCTCAGCTAATTGATGTCACTTTTACACAGGCCAATTAAAAGACCCTTTAGTCTGTACACTAAGAACAGTTTTTAGCTGGCCATACAATTTCCAAAGCACACATTTAAAAATATCTTTCAAAGATATTTATATAATCTATAGACAGTTGAGGGTCATATACTTATCTATTAATTGATGCCCTTCCACATTGCCATTTTACCATTATCTAGCAAAGAATCCCTAACACCACTAACATCTGCCTAATGGTTGGTGTCTTGGACACTATTTATTAGGGGAGATTTTTCACAACTGGAACATAGGGAATGTAAAGCAATAGAACACGATCGGTTGTCCTATGTATTTTTCCAAAGAAAAATGTACTGTAACACAGGTCTACAAAAACATTTTTGGAATCATCTTTTTTCCTGTTTTGAAAAATGTATATAGCTTTTCTGTGGCATAGGAAATATACTGGCAACATCAAAAATCATTTACATATCAGAAAAAATACTTTACCTTACAAAACAGTTTTTATTGAACCACAATACTTTCACATGCAAAATAGAAACCAAAATATGAGCAAATATTAAAAGTATGTAACATTAGACTGTGGTTAATACGATTTTTCAGGGTTGTTCCTATATAATAAACAAAACACAGCAATCACTGAGCTCAAGGAGACCAGCAAAAAAATTCCAAGAAGAAGTCCATGGAGTCTCGGTTTTGAATAGCAGATATCCCTAGCCTGTGGTCACAGGGTGACTCAGATGGGGAGAGCACCACACCACCCTGATAGGTAGCCCCTTAACCCTTAGGGGACACAGCCAGTTTTCATTTTTGCGTTTTCGTTTTTCCCTCCTCGTGTATATAAGGCCATAGCGCCTGCATTTTTCCACCTAGAGACCCAAATGAGCCCTTATTTTTTGCGCAACTAATTGTACTTTGCTAAGGCAGATGTAATTTTTGCCTAAAATGTGCCGGGAAACCAGAAAAAAATTATATGTGTGGTGAAATTGAAAAAAAAAACGCATTTCTTTTATTTGGGGGAAATGTGTTTTTACGCCATTCGCCCTGGGGTAAAACTGACTTGTTATGCATGTTCCTCAAGTCGTTACGATTAAAACGATATGTAACATGTATAACTTATATTGTATCTGATGGCCTGTATAAAATTCAAACCGTTGTTAACCAATATACGTTCCTTAAAATCGCTCCATTCCCGGGCTTATAGCGCTTTTATCCTTTGGTCTATGGGTCTGTGTGAGGTGTCATTTTTTGCGCCATGATGTGATCTTTCTATCGGTACCTTGATTGCGCATATATGACTTTTTGATCGCTTTTTATTACAATTATTCTGGATTTGATGCGACCAAAAATGCGCAATTTTGCACTTTGGGATTTTTTTGTGCTGACGCCGTTTACCGTGTGAGATCAGGAATGTGATTAATTAATAGTTCGGGCGATTACGCACGCGGCGATAGCAAACATGTTTGTTTATTAATTAATTAATTTATTTTTATTTATAAAATGGGGAAAGGGGGGTGATTCAGACTTTTATTAGGGGAGGGGATTTTGTGTTATTAAAAATACTTTTTTCTTTTACTTTAGACATATACTAGAAGCCCCCCTGGGGGGCTTCTAGTATATGCACTCTGATCTCTCATAGAGATCCATGCAGTATAGTTATACTGCATGAATCCATGAGATCGGTGTTCTATTACTTTTGGCTGCTGCAGCCAAAAGCAATAGAATGCCGAGCCGGGATCAGCGCCATTACGGAGCAGACCCCGGCCCGGTATGGATGCAGGGATCGCCCCCCCGCAATCGCGCCGCAGGGGGGCGATCCCCCCACTAGACCACCAGGCATGTATAACCGCAAGTATTTAGAAGCAGCTGTCAACTTTGACAGCTGCTTCTAAGTACTTAATTAGCGGGCACGGCGATCGGACCGTGCCCGCTAATAGCCGCGAGCCCGGGCTACACGCGGCACCCGGGATCGCGGCAGTTCAGAGGGTGGTCGCCGCGCGACCCCCCTCTGAACTCCCATAGCGGCACGAGGACGTTAAATAACGTCCTGGTGCAGCTATGGGTTAAAGGACAACTCCCGTGCTAAGGAAAAAAAACAAAAATCAATCAGAAACATAGCTTTTATACTTATCAACCCTCCTTAGCTGTCACTGTTAGCTGTTTGAATTTTCCACCGTCTGTGTACCTCCTGATTTCTAGTCTTTTTCTTCATTTCCTTCTTGCTTCCTGGTTTCAGCTTCCCATGATGCACTTTGGCTGCTGTGACAAGCCAGCCCCCTGCTGTGACACTGCAAGTGCCTGCCCCTCCATTTACTACAACTCCCATCATACACTAAACATGACCCCCTCTCTGGCTCTCTTCAGTCAGGCTGCTATATACACACACTGAAGCTGCACACACTTACTTTCACTTCACTGTAGTGTACATTCTGCAGGATGGCCGTCCCTAATTAGGTCAGGGCAGCAGTTGAGAGATAAGACGTCTGTGTAGCTGACATGCCGGGAGTGAGGAGAAAGATAAGCAAGTGACATGACTCACTCACTCACTGAGTCCATTCGGCAGCAGGAGGGAGTATGGGGGAGGGGGTCCTGTAGCTGGTTATGTGCCGGGAGTCAGTCACGAGTCACTATTGAGTTGCAGAATGTCAGATGGCTTACAGTTGCTTAGCCAGTGGGAGCTGAGCAAGCTGAGTCACCTGACGAGGCAGGGGAGGGGGAGGCTGGTGTAACAGGACCTAGACTAGCCCTCCTGCTGATGACACATCGTCACTAGAAGGAGCTAATAGAGGAGCCTGGTGACAACAGTAATTAGGTATAAAGGAGTTTCTTACACTTCCTGGTGGGGGGTGGAGGGGGGAAAAGATAGGGAAGGAAGACAGACAGGTGATTGAAGTATATTACAGTGTTATATAACTTTGTAATGTGCTTCAATTACTGGAAAAATGTTTTTCATGGGAGTTGTCCTTTAAGTCCCACTCAGTTGCGAGTATTGGAACATACTGTAAATAGGAAAACAACAGGGTGGCCCCTTTTGTGTCAAAGTATAACTCAAAGTGCAAGTATTGTGACATTACAAGGGCTTGCCAAGGCAGGCATCCATCCATCCACAGACAGCTGTTTAGGGGTATTTGCCCCTCATCAGTGTGGAGCAGGATTCTGGCTAGTTGGGGCAATGAAAAATCAACCAATAAAACACAGCAATCACTGAGCTCAAGGAGACCAGCGAAAAAATTCCAATGAACTACTCAAAAGTCTCCACTGATGCCCCCAAAAATTTAAATATGCAAAAAAAGGAGTCTGTGGAGCCTCAGTGGTGAGTCTCAAAACATGGGAATAGCCAGATATCTCTAGCCTGTTGCCATGGGGTGCCTCCAGATGGAGAGAGCACCACACCACCCTGATAGATAACCCCTCAAGTCCCACTCGATTGCGAGTATTGGAACATAAATAGGGAAACAACAGGGTGGCCCCTTTTGTGTCAAAGTCTAACTCAAGGTGCGAGTATTGTGACATGACAAGGGCTTGCCAAGGCAGGCATCCATCCATATGTCCCTATATAACACCCAACATTAATCTGCCATCATTGAATCATTCCAAAAATCCTGGTAGCTGTGTTTCGTTACTTTAATGTCCTGCTGACACCGTTTACCTTATTCTTTGCTTACATGCCCAATATTTGGAGGGAAGAAATCCTAAATGTGAATGCAAAAAGTGCATTTTCAGAGACATGCGACATCTAAGACACTGCTATACATTTACCAGTTCCTCAAAACTTTCAACATATTCTCGAGATTGTTTCCTAAAAAGTTTTCACAGATCCACTTGAAGTCTTTCCAAGATCTAAATTCGTTATCATTTAGATTTCTTTCAAACACATCATCTTTCATAAGCTCTCTGATCTGAGGACCAACTAATACCTCTTCCTTCAGTTTTGCTGGTGAAATCATCATGAAGAAGATTCTTCTGTTTCAACCTAGATGCAAGAAGTTCAGCTTTATCTTTTGACAATGAAACTTCCCTGATGAGTAAAGCGTTCCGGCTGCTCTATTAGGTACATACTCATCTTGACTTGAGGTCCCCATGTCTTCGCCAGTAACTTCAGTTCCATAGTCTTCATATTCTTCATATTTCATCCAATCCCCACAACGATGGTACAGGAACTGGCAAGGTACCATCATGTGGAACTGGCCTAATAGCAGATTCAAGTTCAGGGTAATTAATCCTATGTTTGCTCTTTGTAGAAAAGCCCCTCAGTTTGACAGAAAAGTAGCAGTCATCCCCATTATAGCATATGGCACAGCCACTTTCTACATATTGAACTAGTCGCAAAGACCATTTTACTCTTGAGCACAGGACACTCTTGAGCACATTAGTTAATCCTCAGTGACTGAGCTGTTTTCTTCCATCTTAGGGCACTGTCCGCTGCCTTCCCATCTATGTGGCAGGGCTTAGAGGCCTGTCTCCTGTCAGAGTCTCACATACCAGTCCATGCTGCCATCACCATCCTTTTCTGATTGACTCAATTCTTACTGTCTCATAACAGTCAACTCCTCCCCATAACATGTGACTTCCTGAGAAGCAGTCATTGATTGACTACACTGTCAATACTCCTTCCCATAAAACTCACCAAGACCTTTACTGATGTTGTCCCTGTAAGAAAATTCACAATTGAGTAAGTCAAGCAAAGAAATGGGAATAACATTGGAAAAGACACATACATCGAAATGTAGAAATAACAAAAATGCTTCTATCTCAGAAGCAAAACTAAGCATATTTTGAAATCAGCACATCAAACTCCATAAAAAAAATGTTTTATTACCTTAGCTGATAATTTTTTTTTGTGTTGACTAATGCAATTTGAAGTTTTCCTTAGCACATGAAAATATATTCCTAGAACAGTGTTTAAAGAGAATTGATGATTTTCCTAGTAATATTACTAGGAAATATTACTATTGTATTATTTTACATTTGTCTTCTTCCAATGGTAGATTAAATAGAAATGCAACATAAAAAGCAAAACCCTCATATTACTGTGATCCTGGTCATGAACAAGGGGTTAAATCACAATTTCATCCAGGTTATCATAGACCTCTTTTGTTTATTTGCAGGAATTTATGCAGCGTTATCACATCACACAGCATGACTCACTGGTAATCCCCTAGAAGTGGCTGCCATCAGGGGATTGTTTGTTTCTAGAATGTGAAGCTGGAGGAACAGTCAACAGAAAATCTAAAAAAGAAAAAACAAATACTTGCATTGGCAGACCTCATACCCCACTGACCCATCACGAGACAAATCTCTATCCAAAGATCTATCATATGTTTGTCTATTATTCTGGTGGGTAGCTTGGTGGCATTCATCAATTGATTGTTTTGTTGCCTTTTTTTCTTTTTCCCAAGGTTCTGGCAGTGTACCATGTGATTGTGCTGAGGTCACTGGGAATGTGCAGCATTTCAGAGAAACCATACTTTATCAAAGTTCACTGGTTAAACAGATGCTGCTTACTGACCTACATACAGTAGGAATGAAACTGTTACAAATAACTGCACAACACTGATCAGGAAATAGTATTGCTGCTAATGAGAATGTGTTGTCCTCTATTGGAAGCTCCAAAAACAATCAAGGGTGTAACTATGAAAGGCAGACCATTCAGCTTCCATTACCAAAGTTAGGGCCTATAAAAAAATAATGCATAGTGAAAGATTGCTTTTTATTTTGTCAAGGTGATACTGAGAGCACTTGTTTTGTTATTGTGGTCAATATTCTTAACCAAATCACAGAAAAGAGTACAAATTTGTTCACATCTGTTCAAGAGTTTTTCTCTGTGTTGGTTCCACTCCTGATTTTGGCAATAGAATACTAAAATACTGACTAAATACTGTCCAGTCTAGGTTTGATGAAGGAACCCCTAAGTGTTTCAGGATCATCCAATCTCAATCTTTATAGTTGGCCACGACAAGGTATCACCTTAAAAACAAAACCCCTTTTATTGGTTGCAAACACTATTATGAAAACAGGAAAGACCTTTGACAGTGGTGCTACACAATATGGTTAACGTTGAAACTTAAAGGACAACTCTCACGAAATTTTTTTTTAGCTTATTTAACACACATTACAAAGTTATATAACTTTGTAATGTGGTTAAATACCCAGTCTGGACCCCTTCCCCCACTTTTGGACCCCCGACCCCCCTGCCTGGAAGTTAAAGAATATATACATTACCTATTACGATCGTCACGGTCCTCTTCTCCCGGGCGGCATCTGGTGACGACGACGTCAGAGCCGGGGGGCGGTCCGGGTCTTCTTCCTCCTCGGCGTCTTCATAGAGAGTGAATGGGACGGAAAAGGCTGCTGGTGCACATGCGCACCAGCAGCCTTTTCATTGTCTGGAGCGCATCACATGGCTTCCAGCTTGCTCAGCCCTGATTGGCTGAGGTTGCTGGAAGCCATGTGATGCGCTCCAGCCAATGAAAAGGCTGCCGGTGCGCAAGCGCACTGGCAGCCTTTTCCATCCCCAGGACCCGGAAGTCAGAGACATCGCTGGACAGCGGATGGCGGTGACGGTGAGGCGGACGGCGGGCGAATGGAATGGCGATCGTCACCGGAGGGATGGTGAGTATGGTGTCTGTGTGTGTCTGTGTTTTTGCTACCATTTATTTGGCCCAGGCTTTTTTCTTTTGCTGTGATGTATTGTGTCCTCCTGAACCATGAATGCACTCTATATTTAAGATATTTAAAGTGTCACTGTCGTTTCGCAAAACTTTTGACATGTCATCAAGATATGCCAAAAATGTTGATCGGTCTGGGCCTTAGTGTTGAGAAAAGTAGCCGTTTCTAAAGGAGTTAAAAACAAACAAACAAACGAAAAACATTACTCTGATTTCCATGATTCAGTTTTTGCTGTGTGAGCAAATTTTTCCTGGGATGAGGTCAGAGCCATGTTAGGTACTTTGCCCAATCAGATGCCACCCCATCATGGTCTCACTTCTTTTTCTGAAGCAAGAATCTCAAGTAAACTCTAAAGATATTTTTGAAAAGTCTCAAGTATTATCCAAAGATATCACTATGGCTGTCCCACCCTTTCTCTCCTTCATTTCTAGTACTTATTGCTTTACATTACATGGATTTTCCGGTGAATGTGGGGGGAAATAGAAAATTGCTGGACAGCTGGAGGTCACTTTTCTCTAATAAGATACATGATAACCCCTTTAATGCAACAGATCTTTTACACTAGATCATAGACATACATACATTTTATGCCTTTGACTAAGTCTAAAAACTAAACGTTATGCCTGGAAGTACACCTAAGGGCTCAGCCACACTAGCATTTTTCTTTGTTTCTAACGGATCCGTCCATATTAATTAAACGGATGAGCATAAACTTATGAGCAGACTGATTCAAACTGATTGCAAAATGTTCATCTTTTTTTAATGGTCCGTTTGTATTTTGGCTTAAAAAAACTGACTTTTGTACATCAGTTTGAATCCGTTTGCATCAGTCAGCATCCGTTTTTCTATCCGTTTATTTTTCTTCTTTGGTTTCCTGCTGCTTCTGCGCATGCTCAGTGCAAAAACGGATGAAAAAAAACGGATGTGAACTGAAATACCTTCCGTTTTAGATCCGTCCTCATTGACTACAATGTAAAAAAAAAAAAAACGAAGTGCACTTTTCGTTCGTGATCCGTTTTTTTAAGCGGAAAGAAAAATACTGCAAACACTATTTTTTCTTCTGTTCAAAACAACGGATCTTGAACGGATTGCATGCAAACGGAGCACAATTAGGGCAAACGGAGCACACTAAAATATCATGGGAATCTATGGGGATTTTAACAGATCCGACAGTTTCCGTTTTGCTCACTCCAAAACGGAAAAGGTAGACGGAATGGGGATGGTCAAACGCTGATGTGAACATAGCCTAAACTATTTATTTGCTCCTCTTTGATGGCAATGTATGATTTCCAAGAAATAATAACCCACAACTCTTAAAGACTGTATTTAAATATAATTAGGATTTTGAAAGTATTTGATGATAGTTTCTCTTTTAAGACACTGCACTTTCAATGGAACTATTTTAGATCTTTCTCCTTTTAAACTCCTGATTGAGGTTTTTTAAAAAGAAAACCTGTGTGGCGCAACAAAAAGTGCTATACATGTACAGCGCCGGCATTCCATGGGCTTAGAGGCAGAGCCCACGAGATTGTGATGGGAGCCAGCTGTCAATCACAGCCGTGCTACTGCTGGTGCTGCTGAGACTGGTGCTTTCTCTGGTCTCGGCAGTTTAACCCTATAGTTGACAATAGCGACCACTGCATCTAGGAGGTTGATAAAAAAGAAGGATTTTAGCTGTCACCCATTAGCAACTTCACAATGCCATCACGGGTTTCAGATAGTTGCCATAGCAGCTGGAGGCTAAATCATGGCTTCCAGGTCTCCAAGCCGCAGAAGACTGAAAACAACAGGTATAGTACATAGAATTGTACTGCTGTGTACTATATTAGTCTATGTTCACACAACGTTTTTTCAGCCCCGTTTAAAATAACATCAGTCATTGCTAAAATGACGGACATCATTTAGCTGTCAGCCCTCAATGACAGCTTTTGGTACATTATACTAGTTTGGGTTACTAGTTGGCCTTTGGGTGTGGCCTAATTGAAAAGTCCATTGAGTTTAATAGTAAAAACGGAGAAAGAACGATGACAAAAGAAAAACTGGGTGTGAACAACTAATAAAAAACGTCCGCTGTTTGCAAAAAACATCCAAAAATAATGATCATGTTTATTATTTTGCCGTCCTGGTTAAAAACGTCCGTTATTCAATACACTGTTTGTATTGGATGTCCGTCTTCCCATTGACTTCAATGCATTGCCATTACAGTCAGTTAAATCAAAATATCAAAATCGGGCGCCTTTTCTCAATTTTTGACGTTGTGTGAGCATAGCCTTAGTGATGATGCAATTTCAAGTCCCCATAAAATCTATTATTATTACAAAAAAACCCTGAAAAAAATAAATAAATAATAATAATAGGTATTGCTGCAGTCGTAAGACCCATACTTCAAAGCTACAATGTTATTCATTTCATATGGTTAACATCATAAAACAAACAAACAAACAATGCCTAACAAACAACTATGCCAGAGTTGCTCTTTTTGTTAACCTTGCCTTCAAAAAAGCAGAATAACAATTATCAAAGGGACGCATATATCGCAAGAATAATACCAATAAAACTACCACTCATCCCACAAATAGGCTCCAACTCAACTATTTTGATTGAAAAATAAAAAGTTGCCGCTGAAGACCTAATATTTAGAATTTGACAATACAGCACAAAAGATACATTCTCGGCGCAGTTTCTGTGATATTAGGAGTGTAATCCTAATAAGTTATTTTGATGCAATGGGGCGAGATTACCACCCCCAATGCATCATTCCTCCCCAGTTGGCTCTGCTAATATTTACTAGAAGGGGCACCCCAACCGGGTGGTAGTCCTTAGGTAAGAAATTTCATCCTCATCGTTCCATATGCTATAGGGACATACCAGCAGGTTAGCTACAGGTACTTCCAACCTGCTGATAGTTTTACTTTAAAGTTTGCCCAAGGATACACCGCAAAGATCTTCTATTAATTGTTCCCTGATACATTTTCAAGTTAACCCCTAAAGGACAGAGCCAATTTCGATTTTTGCGTTTTCCTCCTTGTCCTTAAAAGGCCATAGCACTTGCATTTTTCCACCTAGAGACCCACATGAGCCCTTATTTTTTGCGCCACTAATTGTACTTTGCAATGACAGGCTGATTTTTTTCATAAAGTACACTGGAAAACCAGAAAAAAATGAATGTGTGGTGAAATTGAAAAAAACAAACAAACGCATTTTGTTTATTTGGGGGGTATTTGTTTATATATGTTCCTCAAGTCATTACGATTAAAACAATATGTAACATGTATAACTTTTCTTTTATCTGATGGCCTGTAAAAAAATCAAACCATTGTTAACAAATAATTGTTCCTTAAAATCGCTCTATTCCCATGCTTATAGCGCTTTTATCCTTTGGTCTATGGGGCTGTGTGAGGTGTCATTTTTTGCGACATGATGTTTACTTTCTATCGGTACCTTGATTGCGCATATGCGACTTTTTGTTCGCTTTTTATTACAATTTTTCTGGATTTGATGTGAGCAAAATTCGCAATTTTGCACTTTGGGATTTTTTTGCGCTGACGCCGTTTAACGTGCAAGATCAGTAGTGTGATTAATTAATAGTTCGGGCGATTACACATGCGGTGATAGCAAACATGTTATTTATTGATTTATTTTTATTTAAAACATGGGAAGAGGGGGGTGATTCAGACTTTTATTAGGGGAGGGGGCTTTTTACTAATAACAATACTTTTTTTTTTTTTTTCTTACACATATACTAGAAGCCCCCCTGGGGGACTTCTAGAATATACACTTTGATCTCTCATTGAGATCTTTGCTTTATAGTTATACAGCAAAGATCAATGAGATCGGCACTCGTTTGCTTTCGGCTGCTGCAGCCGAAAACAAACGAGTGCCGAGCCGGGGTCAGCGCCATCTTGGCGGAGACCCTGGCAGGTATTCGACACGGAGATCGCTCCTCCGGGACAACATCCCGGGGGTGCGATCTCCGCCACAAGACACCAGGGAAGTGCTGCATCCGGTAATCGGATGCAGCTGTCAACTTTGACAGCTGCATCTGATTACCTTATTAGCGGGCACGGCGATCGGACCGTGCCCACTAATAGGCGCGGTCCTGGGCTACACGCGGCACCCGGGATCGCGCCGGTTCAAATCGAAGTTGCCGCCCCGTTCTGAAGCCCCTTACCGGCAATAGGGCATAAATATACGCCCTTTGTCGTTAAGGGGTTAAAGGAGAAGTTCGGGCAAAAGCATTTTTTTATATGTTATTAGTTAGGGAAAGTTAGACAAATTGGTAATATACATTAATTATGGGAAATGCACATTTACTGCTATTTCCCTTAATTTAGTAGATCACTGAGACTTCAAAATCTCAGAAATACTGTGACGTCGCGAACCAGGGTGTAATTCCAATGGAGTGTCCAGCAGGGGGCGCACTATATATAGAAGTCAATGAGTACCATTGACTTCTATATATAGTGCGCCTCTGCTGGACACTCCATTGGAATCAATGGCTGTCTATGGAACAGGTAAGTCTGCACACTGTACTACTCCCCCATCATCTATCTGCTCATAGTATGAGCAGATAGATGATGGGGGAGTAGTACCAGGGACATCCCCAATCGCCCCCCCCACCGCTACCACATATGCCCTGGTACTACTTCCCCATCATCAGCTCATACTATGAGCAGATGATGGGGAAGTAGTACCAGGGCTATCCCCATCACCACCGCCCCTGCTCGTTCGGCGAGTCCACTACTGTAATTGAGGCCCCGGTTTTAGGCCTACTTCCCCCCTGAGACCGGGGCCTCAATTACGTCAGCGGACCCGCCAGACGAGCAGGAACGGCATCGTCGGCGGCGACAGGGGGTCCGGGCAGGTCCGCCGCAGTAATTGAGGCCCTGTTTTAGAGGGGAAGTAGGCCCCGGTCTCAGGACTACTTCCCCCCTGAGACCAGGGCCTCAATTACATCAGCGGACCCACCGGACGAGCAGGGACGGCATCGGTGGCGGCAACAGGGGGTCCAGACGGGTCCGCCGCTGTAATTGAGGCTCCGGTCTATGGCGGGAAGTAGGCCTGAGACCGGGGCCTACTACCTCCCTGAGACCGGGGCCTCAATTACAGCAGTGGACCCGCCGGACGAGCAGGGGCAGCGGCGGTGATGGGGATAGCCCTGGTACTACTTCCCCATCATCTGCTCATAGTATGAGCAGAGGATGGGGAAGTAGTACCAGAGAATATGTGGCGGCAGCGGGAGGGGATCGGGGATGGCCATGGTACTACTCCCCCATCATCTATCTGCTCATACTATGAGCAGATAGATGATGGGAGAGTAGTACAGTGTGCAGACTCACCTGTTCCATAGACAGCCATTGATTCCAATGGAGTTTCCAGCAGGGGCGCACTATATATAGAAATAATACACACAGTTTACTGCTGGGCGTCTCACCCGCTCATCTACGCGTAGTCGGGATCTGTAAAGGGCCTAAGGTGCCCGCTACTTCTTTTTCCATGTACCATTTCGTACCTTTGAAGGGCCTCACCACCTCATGAATTTCAGACGGTTCCAAGAAACTAACCAGAAACCTTTTCCATTTTTTAAAGAAGGATGAGGCTTTTTTCTCCCTAGCGGGTTCTGCCTCTAGTTGGTCCATGTGCAGGTACCTTTTAACCTGCTGGAGGACCTGTTCCAGCGTGGGCATTTCCGAGACCAACCATCTCGAGAGCAAGCATCTTTTTGCGACTAGTATAAAGACATGCTGTAAATGGGTAATTTGCATCTTATCTGGAGGTATGTGCAATACCAACAGGTGGGGGTCCACCGGCATGGAGGCATCTAACCTATCGTTCATGAAGGATATAAGGGTTTGCCAAAAGGTGAAAACCCTTGGACACGAAAATAGGCCATGATACAGGTCAGTACCATATTCTAAACAGTTCGGACATGCATCTATCCTGTCCGGGCGTAACTCAGTTTTAGGAAGTGTAAAACCATATGTGGCATGATGTATTATGCGGAATTGTGTCTCTCTCCATTGCTCATTTACTATGGCCTTCCTGATAACGCCCCAACCCTTTAGGATCAACTCCTGAAGCTCAGGAAGGAGGAGTTTCTCTCTCCAATATTTAAACATGGTATGTGGTACGTCACTTGTAAGGGCATCACGTAGTGTAAGATAGAGAAATGAGAGCGTGTGTATGGGACTAGGTGTTGTTACATATATTGTTATGGGGTTGGAGGTTAGTTCCCCGCTTAAGTTCCTCAGCCTGGAAAACAAAAAGTTATGAACTTGGTGATATGCCAGGAAGTGGCCCTGTCCCAGCCCGTAATGAGTTTGCATTTCAGGGAATGTCATATATCTCCAGGAAGAAAGCTGCATCATATCTTTCGCTATCACTATACCAGCCTCCTTTCAGTGTGTGAAAGCTGCCGTTTGGCGTCCCTGATGGAACTCCGGGTGATGCCAGAGATCCATATGTTGACTAATCTGGCTATGTAGACCCATTAGCTTCCTGCTCTGCTGCCATGCCTTAATTGTGTCCCTTAGTAAGAGGCTATGTTTTATGTCCGGAGGTAGGGCTGAAAATTTAGTGTGCAGTAAACTGTTGAGGGACCAAGGGTGTACTAAGTGGGACTCAAGGATGTAATTAGAGTAGGTACTTGTCCCTTTGAGCCAGTCAATACTATGTCTAAGAAGGCAGGCTAGATTATAGCAGCGAACGTCAGGGAGATTTAGTCCGCCTTTTTCCTTAGAGAGGAGTAGTTTTTTCGTCGCTATGCGAGGGCGCTTAGAGGCCCACACAAATTTAGAGAAATCTGAGGTCAATAAGTTAACATCTTGGTGTTTAAGGAGAACTGGAATTGTTTGGAGGGGGTAGAGCAACCGGGCAAATCCTATCATTTTATAGAGAGGGCCACCCTCGCCATCAGGGGCAGGGGAAGGGATGTCCATTTTCGGAGTTCGGATTGTATTTTGTGGATTAAAGGTGGATAATTTAATGTGTAGATAGAGCTGCGAACCCTCCCTATTTTGATGCCTAAGTAGGAGAGGTACTCAGAGGCACATCTAACTGGCAAATTTGTATGGAGATTTGTTGTGGTTAAGTGTAATAGGTCGCTCTTATGGTGCGTTTACACAGGCAGATTTATCTGACCAATTTTGGAAGCCAAAGTCAGGAATGGACTTAAAAAGACAGGGAATCTCAGTCTTTCCTTTATTACCTGCACCCTGTTTATAGTCTGTTCCTGGCTTTGGCTTCAGAAATCTGTCAGATAAATCTCTCTGTGTAAACGCACCATTATCCACTCTTATTAACCTTAAAACCCGCTAATTTCCCAAATTCCTCCAGCTGATGGAACACCATTCCCACATCTCTAATAGGGTTACTTAAAAATATCAGAAGGTCATCTGCAAACAAGGTAACTCGGAGCTCCTCTCCCCTTACCCGAATCCCCGTCCAATCGGTGGCCCCTTGAAGCTTCCGTGACAAGGGCTCAATTGCCAGGTTGAAGAGTAAGGGGGATAACGGGCACCCCTAGCGAGTGCCCTTGAACAGAGGAAAGGAGGAGGATAGAAAGCCCGGAGTGTGAA
The DNA here is from genome assembly GCF_027789765.1 of Dendropsophus ebraccatus. Lineage (NCBI taxonomy): Eukaryota > Metazoa > Chordata > Amphibia > Anura > Hylidae > Dendropsophus > Dendropsophus ebraccatus. Next base: position 115,036,470 of record NC_091455.1, read on the forward strand.
TGCGTGCATGGGGTGAGTGATAAAGGTTTTGTACATAGGAAAGGAAATCCCCAGAAAAGCCCATTCTCCCCAGCACTCGGAACATCCATCCCCAGCTTACGTTGTCAAATGCTTTTTCGGCATCAATAGAGAGCAGAGCTGGGGATGGATGCTGTCCCGGGCGCATTTTGACCTCGTCCAACACGGCCATGACTTTGCGAATGTTCATTACCGCAGATCTGCCCTTAATGAGCCCGACCTGGGCTGGTGAAATCAGAGACGGCAGGATCAGGGCTAATCGATCTGCCAAGATTTTGGAAACAATTTTTATATCTAAGTTGAGCAAGGAAATCGGTCTATAAGAATTAGGGTTGGTAGAATCTTTCCCTGGCTTCAATAAGACCTTGATATTTTCCTGTGTTTTAATATATTCCATGAAATATCTGTGGGGGGTTGAAAGCTCACTACCCCTATATTAATTCCTTGAGGGGCGTCATCCCCAAAATGTGCTCTTTTGAGGTGGATTTGTTATATTTTAGAAATTCAAAACCTTTGTAAAGACACTATGGTACAGCTTTTAAATGATGCAAACATAAACTAGAAAGATTTAAAAAAGTGCATTATTAATTCATTCATTTGGCATTACTGTCTTTTTTTTTTTTTTACAAGAGAAATTCATCTTATGAAAATGCTAACTTTTAACTTCAAATTACTGAAGGTTATCGTCAGAATTTCCCACTATCCACTAAAATCGGCCATTTTAGCAGTTGTACACCCCAGTAAAAGTGTGTTCTATTGTTGTGAATAGGAAATCAGCCAATAGTGCACAAATGAGGTGAAAAAATGGCTATTTTAACTGGCATTAAGTTAATGAACATGTTCTTTATTTTTAGCTAAAATAATAAAGCTGGCAGTAAAATATTAAAATTATTGATAGAAAAATGTAAATGTAATTATTGTAAGACAATGTAAAGTCTGGCCGGGCTTTACATTGTCTGCAATGGAATTGGAATTGGAATGCGGGCATAACTGTACATATAACTTTCTGACACCAGTTGATTAGAAAACCCTTTTTTTCTCTCTGGAGTATTCCTTAAAGTGTCAGGAACTTCTTTTCCGTGAGCATGAGCCCAAATAACACCTCATTTACAAAGAGCAGTTTTTTGTGGTATATATTTTGCTATAGCCCAAAAATTGCAGAAAAATGGGAGAAAAAAGTTTAAAAAAAAATGACATAAAAAAGCTTAAATGCTAAAACAGGTTGAAAAACTTTTTGTTTGTGTAAACATAACCTTATTTTTACAGTGAGGCATACATTCCTGAAAGTGAAGTGCCTGCCTTTTGTTGAGAAAGTGATTTAATAGTTTGACATTCAAGTCTAAAGCTCTCTAAACACAGAGCTTGAAAACAGCCTTTTGTACATCTCGATGGTAAGAGTTTTCTTTGAAGCTTACAGTTTCATGACACATTTTAAACATCTTAGCAGCATCTGCTTAATTAAGAAAACCTGAAAATTTCTGTAGAAGCTCAAAATATAATAAATCAATGTATCAGTTTTTTGTTTATTAAGCAAAATTGAGACTGTGGTTGCCAAATGGTTTTCTTACAGTAGATGGTCTTATGACTGTTCAAAAAAGCTATTGGCAGGTAATGTCACTCTTGATGGGGTTGTAATGACCCACTGTCATCACCTGACAACCCATAAAAAAACTGTATAGCAGAGATGAGCTAACCAAATTTCACAAACCCAGATTTATTATGAAGAAATTAGGGAACTTTTAACCCCTAGATGACCCTGGACGTACAGTTACACCATGGAAGCCTGTCACTAGTACATAACTGTACGTCCTGGGTGTTTCTCCTGTTATGAAGCGCACTTCACAGAAGGTGGGGGCTGGCTGCAGTGAGCAGCCGGCACCTCATCGCTAATGACAGGCTGCAGCGATCGCACTGCAGTGTGTCATTAACTCCTTAAACGCCGCGATCGTGGCGCAGCCGCGGCGTTTAAGTGTAAGTGACAGGGGGAGTCCCCTGTCACTTACCGATCGGGACCCCCGCAGTGTGACTGCGGGGGATCCGATTGCTGTATCGGACCGCCGGAGGTCTCTTACCTTCCTCCGTGTGGTCCGATCGGCGATCTGCTCACTGAGCCTGCACAGGCAGGCTCAATGAGCAGATCGCCTATCACTCTGATCACTGCTATGCCTATGGCATAGCAGTGATGAGTGTGAATAATCACACTAATGTATGTAAAAGTCCCCCAAAGGGACTTCAAATGTGTGTAAAAAAAAAGTTAAAAACACCAATACACTACCCCAAAGCCCCTCCCCCAATAAAAGTTTAAATCACGCCCCTTTCCCATTATATAAATAAAACATATAAAAATAAATAAATAAATAAACATATAATATACTGTAGCGTGCATAATTGTCCGATCTATTAAAATATAACAAGCGCCATTGCGAACGGGCGAACGGCGTACACGAAAAGAGGGAAAAAAGTGCGCGGATTACCGATTTTATGTTAGATTATATATAAAAAAATTTTTATAAAAAGTGATAACAAAATGTCCGATCTTCACAAATATGGTATTAATAAAAACTAGAGATCATGGCGGAAAAAATTACATCTTATACAACCCCGTAGGTGAAAAAATAAAACCGTTATAAGCGTCACAATAGGCCCATTTTATTAATAACTAATTGCCAACAAAAAGGATTTCATTTAAAAAAAAATATATAACATTAGAGAATCTGTGTAAGGCTATGTTCACACTGCGTAAAACTACGTCCGTAGTTCTCGCCGCAGAACTATGGCCGTAGTTTTGCGGGGTGGAACATAACCTTACTTTCAATGGGATCCCGGCCGGAGCGTACACACATCGTGTGCACTCCGGCCGGGATCCCATACGCCGCTGCAAACAACTGAGATGTCAGTTTTCTGCGTCCGGAATTCAGTGAATTCAGTAAATTCCGGCCGCAGAAAGACCTGTCAGTTCACACAGTGAAGCGAGCGGCTCCGGCCACTTGCTTTACTGTGTGCTATGGAAAGCTCTGATGCGGACACGCGGTGATGCGCCCGCATCAGAGCTCCGCAGCCGAAAGATCATCCGGCCGGTACTTAAGTACCGGCCGAGATGATCAGGCCAGAGACCGGCTGTTCCGTGACCCGGCTGGGGTCACAGAACGGCCAGTCTCTTACGTAGTTCGAACATAGCCTAAACCTGTATATGGTTGTGTTCGGGCTGACCTATAGAGTAATAGTATCATGTCGCTTTTACGATATAGTGCATTACGTAGACACAGGAACCCCCCAAACGTTACCATATTGCATTCTTTTTTACGATTTCACCTATTTATATCTTCATAAATAATATATTTGGAATTCCGTCATACATGTTATGGTAAAATGAAAGACGCCATTACACAGTACAACTATTCCTGTAAAAAACAAGCACTTACATGGCCTTTTAGATAGAAAACTGAAAGTGCTAGAGCTCTTAGAAGGGGAGGAGGGAAAAACGAAAACACTAAGATCAAAATTTGCGCGGTCCACTGGGTCATTTTGGGACTGGTCCTCAAAGGGTTAAAAGTTTGGTTCGGCAGGTTTGCTAATTTTTTTTCAGTTTTGATAGCTGCATTCAAATGCATGGCTAATTACAAGAGCAGCACATTACAGAGCAGAGTCACGGTTTGACCCCTTCTATATCGTTTTAGGGATGCCATGATGTATGAATAAATCATGTGTCTTTAACCCCTAGACGACTCTGGGCGTACCCGTACGTCATAAAGTTGCTAGGGGAGTTCAGAGGGGTGCCGCGTGGCCGCCCCGCTCTGAACCGACGAGATTCTGGGTGCTGCTTGTAGCTCGGGACTAGGGCTATTAGCGGTCACAGTCTGATCGCCATGCCCGCTAATTAGCTTTTCAAATGCAACTGTAAAAGTTGACAGCTGCATTTGAAAAGCAGCTTTTCGCCTTCCCTGGTGTCTAAAGGGGGATCGCCCCCTGCGATGTTGACACGGAGGAGCGATCCCCGCGTCTCATACCGGCCGGGGTCTGCGCTGTAATGGTTGTTTTCACCTGCAGCAGCCGAAAGCAATAGAGTGCCTATCTCATCAATCTATGCAGTATAACTATACTGCATAGATCTCAATGAGAAATCAGTGTACCCCAGGGGGACTTATAAGTATAAGTGTAAAAAAAAAAAAAAGTTTTATTGTTAATAAAACCCCCCCTCCCCTAATAAAAGTTGAAAAGTGTGTAATCGCCTGAACTATTAATTTATTTAATTCCTGATCTTGCACAGTAAACGGCGTAAGCGCAAAACAATTCCAAAGTGCAAAATTGCACATTTTTGGTCGCATCAAATCCAGAAAAATTGTAATAAAAAGTGATCAAAAAGTCGCATATCTGCAATCAAGGTACCGATAGAAAGTACAGATCATGGCGCAAAAAATTACACCTCACACAGCCCTATAGACAAAAGGATAAAAGCGCTATAAGCATGGTAATAGAGCAATTTTAAGGAACAAATATTTCTTTAAAAAGGTTTGAATTTTTTAAAAGCCATCAAATAAAATAAAAGTTATACATGTTACATCGTTCTAATTGTACCGTTTTGAGGAACATATATAACAAGACAGTTTTACCCCAGGGCAAACGACGTAAAAACAAAAAACCCCAAGTAAAAAAAATATTGTTTTCGATTAGATTTTGAAAGTTGTAACGACAGTGACACTGTAAGGTATATTTTTCACCTTCTTCTGACACTGCAAAGGAAATTCTAAGCATTTTACTTCTGCTTAAAAGGGCTATCTGGTGGAGGGGGATCTGGGAATTTGGCTGGCACCACAATCTAAGTGGGTAGGGGATATCTTTGTAAGATGGCAAAACCCCTTTGAACTTAAGGCTAATATTTGCTCACAATAATCGTTTCCAAATGTAAAATAATGCACTTGGGGAGGAGGAATCATCTATCTGAGTATCACATCAGCAGTACTGTATTGGAAAAGACTTCAGAAGAGAAGGATTTAGGGGTAGTGATTTCTGACAGCCTTAATATAAGTCACCAGTGCAACCAGGCGGTGGGAAAAGCAAATCCTATGCAGAGGTGTATATCTAAAGGTATAACCAGGAGGAAGAGGGAGATTGTGATCCCGCTGTATAGAGCTCTGGTGAGGCCACATCTGGAATACTGTGTCTAGTTCTGGAGACCTTACCTAAAAAAGGACATTGATAAAATAAAAATAGAACGGGTCCACAAACTGGCTACAAAAATGGTGGAGGGTGTGAGGCATAAACCATATCAGGAAAGACTTAAGAATTTGAATCTGTATAGTCTGGAGGAAAGAAGGGAAAGGGGGACATGATTGAAATCTTTAAGTATGTTAAAGGACTAAATAAGGTTCAGGAGGGAAGTGTTTTTAGTAAAAAACGGGCTCAAGAACAAGAGAACACAGTGAGAGGTTAGTTGGGGGAAAGATCAGAAGCAACGTGAGAAAATATTATTTTACTGAAAGAGTAGTAGATACCTGGAACAAACTTCCAGCAGAGGTGGTTGGTAAATCTACAATAACAGAATTTAAACATGCCTGGGATAAACATATATCTATCCTAAGATAATAAGAAAGAAAATACTAAAAGGGCAGACTAGATGGAGACAGTGGGCTTTTTTTTGCCGACAATCTTCTATGTTTCTATAAAGAAAGTTTACATGTTTTATTTAATGCCGTTGTGCTGATATTAAATAAATTCTACCTGTGTTTGTTATTACGTGTGTCATAGCATGCAACAGGAGTCAACTTTCATTGTAATATATGTAGAAGTGTGGGAGGTCCCCTGGCTGTTGTGGACGATGAGCCTGGAAGGAAAGTTGGTTGCTATGACAATAGAAGTTTTCTACTATTGGTAATATTAGCCAGCTTCCTGTATGTAGGTGTGCGTAGCCTTTAACAACTGTTCTGTATTTTATAAGTAAATACTTTTTTAATACATGAAATCTGCATTTTTTTTTATTATTAAGGGCCATGTGCAAAGGCGATTTATTATGGACAAATGGGATCTTATTTTTATTTGTTAACATCGACTGCATATATAGTTATCCCTGAAAATGAATTGCTGAATGTCTGTCCTTATGTTCCCCGTGTTGTCTATACTGCATGTCTCCTGTGTTCTGCCCTCCTACATATCTTACATCCCCATCTTGTGTACTTCTCCATTTCTCCTGATGTATGTTTCTTTACTGGGAATGCAGTGTTGCAGCCTAGAACCACAGGTTGAACAGTTGGCATTAACATTCTGTTGTCTTGGTAATGCTTCCCTATGGCCGCAGGATATCCAGCTGCTTTCTTACCACAGTTCTTTACTGAGCCAGTACCCAAATGCAAGAGAGATGATTGATGCTGTGTCCTGGGAAAGGAGGTCCAGGTAGTGTCTACAAGGTGTAGCTGGGGTAACTACTCGTAGGAAAAGTTCAAGGATAAACCTTCAACATCCAGAAAGTCAAGAAAGTCCTCACTGTACCCTGGAGCTCAGAGGAACCCATGCCAGACCTGTATGTACTACATTATAAGGCTACTGTATGTTCACACGTTATATTTCAGTAAAGACGGACGCTAATTTCAATGAAATCAGTGTCTGTTCTTTACTACAGGGGTGGCATTGCATTGAAGTCAATGCAATGCCGCCCGCTGCGTTCACACATCTTTATTTTAATGCCTATTTTAACTCCTATTATTACAGAACGCTGTTCAATGAACAACGTCCGGAAACAATAACTGTAACACACAATGTAAAGTTGGCCACACTTTGCTTTGTAGTGAATGGTTAATTGATTTGCGGGCACACCCGAAGAACGTTCCTGCAGCTGATACAGAGGTATGGGCTACAGGAATGTACTGAATGCAACCCGGTGGTCGGCAGTTTAACAGCGTCCGATATGTATTTGTACTTTTAGTATTAGGCTCATATTGCTTTTTTGCATCCGTTTCACTGTCTCCGTTTTAGTACATTTCATTTTAACATACAGAAAAGTGTGATCAACCACGTATTTGTGTACTTTAGAAATTTTAAAAAAATCTATCTGTTTTTATTTAATAAAATGTAAGTCAATTTAAAATGGGTCCTGTAGTATGGCATACAACAGCATCTGTTTTTACCATAATTCCCCCCCCCCCCTTTTAAACACGTATGTTAAAAGGATAGCAAAAATGCAGTGTGAACCTAGTCTTGGCAGAAAATAGTGTCCCCCGGCAAGAGCAGGTGACCCCAGGGGGAGAGTAGGGAAGTAAGAAGATCTTTATTAGGTTTAATATATGGCAGCAGTTCCCTTTCCAATCTTTCAGTGCCAATAACCCCCTGCCAATAACCACAAATATTTAAGATCAGTGTTTTCACTGTGTGGAAGATATTCAGTCAAACTTACCAATTATGTTACAACAACCTTGAAGTTACAGTGTCTTGCACAACATCAAGGGGAAAAAAAAAAAATCAAAATTTTATGGATTGTGAGGGAAATTACTGCTTTCGTAACGACTGGAGTCATGGATCCACTGTACTGCAATGACGTAAGCCGCACCAGGGAGTAGAGTCTAAGGGGCTGCTGGTCTTCACCAGAGGCTGCCTCAAGGCGGGATAGATTTGCTGAGGCAGGCAACCCCCAGGTTGCTACCCCTGGTTTGGCTTGATTGCAGTAGCAGGTGAGGTGCACCCCGAGACAACGTAGGCTGGTCAGCAGACAGGAACTCAGCAGGAAGCATCGGCAGTACCACTGGAAAACCACCGACAGCTTAGCTGGATCCATCGGGAGACCACGGTCAGAGACAATGTACCCAAGAAAAGGAAGACTAGACTGATGGAACATACATTTCTCTAACTTAGCATAGAGGCGATTGGCCCTTAACCCCTTCAAGACCGAGCCTATTTGCACCTAAAAGACCAGGCTCATTTTTCAAAATCTGACCTGTCTCACTTTATGCGCTTATAGCTCAGTGATGCTTTAATGTATGCTAGCGATTCTGAGATTGTTTTTTCGTCACATATGGCACTTTATATTAGTGGCAAAATTTGGTCACAACTTTGTGTGTTTTTTGTGAAAAAACATCAAAATATCATGAAAAATTGAAAAAAGTAGCATTTTATGAACTTTGAAATTCTCTGCTTCTAAAAAAAGAAAGTTGTATTACATAAATTAGTTACTAAGTCACATTACCGATATGTCCTCTTTATTCTGGCTTCATTTCATAAACATATTTTACTTTTTTAGGGTGTTACGGGGGTTAGAAATGTATCAGCAAATTACCACATTTTCGTGAAAGTTTCCAAAACTGATTTTTTTGGGGACCAGTTCTTATTTTTAGTTGATTTAGGAGGTTTGTATGCTGGAAACCCCCATAAGTGACCCCATTTTGGAAACTAGACACCTTAAAGAATTAATCTAGGGGTATAATGAGCATTTTAACCCTACAGGGGCTGGAGGAAAGTATTCACCATTAGGCTGTAAAAAAATGAAAAAATAAAATTTTCCAATAATATATACATTTAGATTAAAGTTTCTCATTTTCAAAAGGAACATGAGAGAAAAAGCACCCCAAAATTTGTAACACATGTTCTCTTGAGTACTACGGTACCCCATATGTGGGCGTAAACCACTGCATGGGCACACAGCGGGGCTCAGAAGGGAAGGAGCGCCAATTAGCTTTTCCATTGCAGATTTTGCTGAAGAAGTTTCCGAGCGCCAGGTGCATTTGCAGTGCCCCTGTAGTGTCAGCAGAGAGAAAAAACCCCATAAGTCACCCCATTTTGGAAAGTACACCCCTCAAAGAATTCATCTTGGGGTAGGATGAGCAATTTGACCCCACAGGTGTTAGAGGAAAGTATTCAAAATTAGACAGTAAAAATGAAAAACTCAAATTTTTTCCAATAATATGTTCCTTTAGTTTGAAATTTTTCAATTTCACGAGGAACAAGAGAAAAAAAGTACCCCAAAATTTGTAAGGCAGGTTCTCATGAGTACAACGGTACCTCATATGTGAGCATAAACCACTGTATGGGCACACAGCGGGGCTCAGAAGGGAAGGAGCGCCAATTAGCTTTTTCAATGCAGATTTTGCTGAAGAAGTTTCTGAGCGCCAGGTGTGTTTGCAGAGCCCCTGTAGTGCCAGCGGAGTAAAATCTCGCCATAAGTCACCCCATTTTGGAAAGTGCACCCCTCAAAGAATTCATTTTGGGGTGTGGTGAGCATTTTGACCCCACAGGTATTAGAGGAAAGTATTCAAAAGTAGACAGTAAAAATGAAAAACTCTAATTTTCCCAATAATATGTTCGTTTAGTTTGAAATTTCTCAATTTCACGAGGAACAAGAGAAAAAAAGTACCCCAAAATTTGTAACGCAGGTTCTCCTGAGTAAAAAGGAACCTCATATGTCGGTATAAACCACTGTATGGGCACACATCAGGGCTCAGAAGGGAAGGAGCGCCAATTAGCTTTTTCAATGCAGATTTTGCTGAAGAAGTTTCTGAGCGCCAGGTGGGTTTGCAGTGCCCCTGTAGTGCCAGCGGAGTAAAATCTCGCCATAAGTCACCCCATTTTGGAAAGTGCACCCCTCAAAGAATTCATCTTGGTGTGTGGTGAGCATTTTGAACCCACAGGTATTAGAGGAAAGTATTCAAAAGTAGACAGTAAAAATGAAAAACTCGAATTTTTCCAATAATATGTTCCTTTAGTTGGAAATTTCTCAATTTCACGAGGAACAGGAGAGAAAATTCACCCCAAAATCTGTAACGCAGGGTCTCCTGAGTAGAACGGTACCCCATATGTGGGCATAAACCACTGTATGGGCACACAGCCGGGCTCAGAAGGGAAGGAGCGCCAATTAGCATTTTCTCTGCAGATTTTTCTGAAGAAATTTCTGAGCACCAGGTGCATTTGCAGCGCCCCTGTAGTGTCTACAGAATAGAATCCCCCCAAAAGTCCCCCCATTTCGGAAAGTACACCCCTCAAAGAATTCATATTGGGGTAGGATGAGCATTTTGGCCCCACAGGTATTAGAGGAAAGTATTCAAAATTGGCCAGTAAAAATGAAAAACTTGAATTTTTCCAATAATATGTTGGTTTAGTTTGAAATTTCAAAATTTCACAAGGAACAGGAGAAAAAATGTACCCCAAAATCTGTAACGCAGGTTCTCCTGAGTACAACGGTACCCCATATGTGGGCATAAACCACTGTATGGGCACACAGCAGGGCTCAGAAGGGAAGGAGCGCCAATTTGCTGGAGCAAAACTGCAGCTAGTAACAGTTATTAGAATAGCGCAGTTACTAAAATACAGTAAAAAAAATTAGATTACAGGTAATGTGGGGTGGTTACGGGTAATCTGGGGTGGTTCCGGGTAATCTAGAGGTGGTTTCGGGCAGTCTGAGGTGGTTACGGGCAGTCTGGGGTGGTTACGGGCAGTCTGGGGTGGTTACGGGCAGTCTGGGGTGGTTACGGGCAGTCTGGGGTGGTTACGGGTAATCTGGGGTGGTTACGGGTAATCTGGGGTGGATACGGTCAACATGGGGTGGTCACAGGCAACCTGCTGTGGTTACGGCAACCTGGGGTGGTTACAGGCAACCTGGTGTGGTTAGAGGCAACCTGGGGTGGTTACAGGCAACCTGGGGTGGTTAGAGGCAACCAGGGGTGGTTAGAGGCAACCAGGGGTGGTTATGGGCAACGTGGGGTGAATACGGACAACCTGCTGTGGTTACAGACAATCTGGTATGGTTACAGGCAACCTGCTGTGGTTACGGACAATCTGGGGTGGTTGCGGACAATCTGGGGTGGTTACAGGCAACCTGCTGTGGTTACGGATAAACTGAAGTGCTAATAGGTAATCTGAGGTGGGTACCTGTAATCTGGCGTGGTTACGGGCAATCTGGAGGGGGTCACTGGCAATTTGGGGTGGTTAGAGGCAAGGTACAGTGTTCAGAGGCAAGGTGCGGTGGTCAGATGCAAGGTGCGGTGGTCATAGGCGATGTGCGGTGGTCATAGGCGACGTGCGGTGGTCAGAGGCAAGGTGCGGTGGTCAGAGGCGACGTGCGGTGGTCAGAGGCGACGTGCGGTGGTCATAGGCGACGTGCGGTGGTCAGAAGCAAGGTGCGGTGGTCAGAGGCAACCTGCGGTGGTTGCGTGCAATCTGGGGGGTTACATGTAATCTGGCATGATTATGGGCAATCTGCGGTGGTTATGCCCAACCTGCGGTGGTTATGCCCAACCTGCGGTGGTTAGGGGCAACCTGGAGGGGTTACAGACAATCTAGAATTGTTACTGATAGAGTGAAGTGCTTATAGCTAATCTGGGGTGGTTACATGTAATTTGGGGTGGGTACAGGCAATCTGGGGTGATTATGGACAATCTGGAGGGGGTCACTGGCAACGTGCGGTGGTTACGGGCAACGTGCGGTGGTTACGGGCAACGTGCGGTGGTTACGGGCAACGTGCGGTGGTTACGGGTAATCTGGGGGGTTACGTGCAATCTGACGTGATTACGGACAACCTGGGGTGGTTACGGGCAACGTGCGGTGGTTACGGGTAATCTGGGGGGGGGTTAGGGGTAATTTGGGAGTAAACTGTAATTATTACTATAATAAAAAGTGTGTGTTTTATTTTTTTGTATGTTTGTCACTTTTTGTACTTTATACATTCATTTTCACTGTATTACTATGATTACTGTGATATTTTCTATCACAGTAATCATAGTTCAGTAACAGAGACCAAATTGGTCTCTGTCACTTTAAATTTTCAGAGCTTGGCTGGTTGTGGAGCGCATGCGCACTTCATAACCAGCCAGGACGTCGAGGAGGAAGGAGCTCCGTGGATCCGGTGAGTATATGGGGAAGGGAGGGTGACTCGGGGACGGGGGTGACAGGGGGGGGGGTGGGGGGCGACTTGGGGGGTGGGGGGACATCACTTTTTATCCCCTGTCACCAATCATTCATGGTGACAGGGGATAAAAAGTGCCGGCGGCACATGGTACAAGCGGAGAGCATGGGGCATGGGGCTTTCATTCATTTTTCTTTTTTGATCACTGTGAACAGACATTAGTCTAGACATCGGATCCATGATGGCCGCCGCGGGAGGGGGGGTTAGTGACTGGGGCACTAGGGGGCTGATCTGGGGTCTGATTTTTACTTATTTCATCTCCCCCCACCGTGGATTCACGGTGGGGGGAGATGAAATACAGCGGCGGCACCGGCCCATTAGTGACCGCCGTTTCGGCGGTCACTAAGGGGTTAATGGGGGTCAGCTGCGGGATCGCAGCTGATCCTCATTATCTCCGGTGCTGTACACAGATGAGAGCGGGATCGCTGTCCCTGCAGCGATCCCGTTCTCATCACAAAGCCCCTGTCAGTCAGGAACGTATATGTACATTCCTACTGCACGGGGCATGTGCAATAGGAACGTATATATACAGATGGCTGACGTGAAGGGGTTAAGCATCTTAATACTTGGATGTACATGGCTCACATGATTCTGCAGATCTCACGATGACAGAAAAATAGAAGTGGTCTTGTAAAATGTTGTTGACCAATTTTGGAAGACGGCCAGAGCGTTGTATAAGCAGAAGGGCATCAGTAGGTACTCAAAGTGCCTATCTCTTGTGTTGAAGGTGGTCTTCCACTCATCACCTTCACAAATTCTAATTAGGTTGTACGTGCCCCGCAGGTCCAGCTTTGTGAAAATAACAAATAACACAGGCGAAGGGTTCTGAAGTTAAGGGCAGTTACAGTCGCCTTTTTGAGACCCCGGTAGTTAATACACGAACGGAGAGACACATTCTTCTTTTAAAAGAGTAGAACCCGGCACCAGCTAGAGAGGATGACTTGCAGTTAAAGCCTTTCTGCAGGTTTTATTTAATGTAGGCAAAAAAAAGGCTTCACTTTCCAGAAGGGAAAGTGGCTACACTCTTCTCAAGGGGGCATAGCCCCTGGTAGAAGGTCAATGGGACAATCGTACAGCCGATGCAGAGGTAGTGTACTGAGCTGGGAGACCAAGCAATGGCTTGGAGGGGTCCGGCAGTGGCGAAGAGGACCAACCATGAGGAGTCTGCAGACTTTGGTTGAAGCAATCTAGGCCCCAATGTAAGACCTCCCCGGTCTTCCAATCAAGGCTAGTAGCATGGAGCTGCAGTCAATGGTGTCCTAACAGAATTGTCAAAGTGCACTGTGTCAAAGGGTCACTGGTTTTGTATGGAACTGGACAACTTCACCTGTAACAGAGAAGATGGTCAGAGGTTTTGCTAGCTGGACCACTAGAAGTTGCCACTTTTGAACCAGGAAGGCGTTGATGAAGTTGCCTGTTGAGCCATAATCCAGGAAAGCAGTGACGGGATGCTGCCAAGGGAGTATCCAAGGGAGTAGAGACCAGGGCCGACAAAGACAAACATGTACAGGATGTGTACACACCTAGGAAGGCCTCTCCTAGGTGTGGAAGTTTCCCCGGCCGCTGTGGGCACTGAGAACAGTTCATGTGGAAATAGTTGGGGCTGGCACAATACAGGCACAAATTCTGCTCTTGCCAGCAAGTTTTCTTCTCTTGTGTAAGGAAAACTCTCTCCACCTTCATGGGCACCCCAGTAGCTGGCTGGCATGAAAGAGAGGGCAGCTTTAGGAATGCTGGTGCCAACTGGAATGTGCAGTGAGGCTAGACTAACGTTTGTTTCTGACAGACATCCTCCTCTTTCTTGGAGAAACAAACCTGAATCCAGGTAGCCAGGCGAATCAATTTGTTCAAGGAGCATAGTAGGTGCTGGCTGGAAAACACATCTTTCCCTTAACTGGAGACCCTTTTAGTGGTGACTAGAGCAGCGTTATTCAAGTCAAGTTCTGCGGTCAGCATGCGGAACTGTACCGTGTACTCTCCGAGACCACCCTCCTCAACTTGCAGTTTCCCCCTGTACATCTTGGGATCTCCACCATACTTGGACAGCAGTGCTAGCTGTAGATTGGATCCAAGGGAGGGAGGGAAGCACAGGTTGGACCTGTTGAGCCGCAAGGAGTTGGACATGGACAACTGCTGCTTATGCTGCGACTGTTGGGCAATCTGCTTCCTCTGCTCTGTGCCCACTCTGGAGATCTTGCAGATGTCAGTCACCTTGCCAGGATCCATGGCTGGAGCCAACAGTAACGACTGGAGTTGTGGATCCACTGAACTGCAGTTAGATACACCAGGTAGTGTCATCTAAATGGCTGTTGGTCTTCACCAGAGCCCGCTGCAAGGCATGACAGATTTCCTGGGGAAGGCAACCCCCAGTTTGCTACCCCTGGTTTGGCTTGCTAGCGGTGGTGGACGAGGTGCAGCTGGAGAAAACGTAGGCTGGTCAGCAGAAAGGAAAACAGCAGGTAGTACAGGCAGGACTCACGGCTAGGAACCAAAGTCACAGGCAGGGGAGGTGGCGGCAGGCCCCGGCACGTTACCTCCAGCGTCTGTCAAGACAGGGGAAAGAAAATTGCACCATTTCTAGACTGAAACATGGATACATAAGGGGACATATATGAAGACCGGCGTACTGTCTTAAATAAAGTCCTGCCCCCAACTGCCCCACCAGATTCACTAAGAGGCGCACACACCTCTTAGTGAACCCAGCCTGACCTGCGTCTGAACCATGATTTATGCCAGGCGGGGCCACTCCTCCTCCCCACCTTGCCCCTGCCTGCCCATTGGGTGAGCAATGGTTACGCCAGTGAGAAGGTGCAAATCTGAGTCTTCTCCCTGGCATATGCCTGGCCCACAGCCTTAATAATGTACCTCTTGATGTGGGGACTCTTTTTCTGCCCCTGGGATGACAGGAAACCTTGAACATGTTACAGGAACAAACAGGAACAATAAAGTTAGAGGATGTAATTTTGAGAAAAAAAACTGACAGAAAAAAATATCATGTGAAAGCCTGAGATTTTTCCTCTTTTCAAGTCCATTCCTGGCTTTGGCTTCAAATCTTTGGCATATAATCTGTAAAATAATCTTGTAGATGGACTCTTAAAGCCCTGTTCCACGGAACGATTATCGTCCATATTCGGCCGATATCGGCCGCTACGGACGATAATCGTCCCGTGGAATAGAGTGCAATGATCATTCGACATCGTTCATGTTGGCTGATCGTTGCAGTCGCTTGTTTTTCAACATGTTGAAAAACAAGCGACTGATATAGCAGCGATCTGCTGCCGTCGCTCCCTTGAATAGGAGTGTCGGCAGCAGACGCTGCTATATCCTATGGGCTGCCCGGACGATCAGCGATCACCCGGGCAGCCCCCCCGCAGCTCCCCGCCGCCCCTCCCGCACTCACCCGCTCGCTGCAGCCGCGTTGAATAGCGCCCGCAGTGAGCGGGGAACAAGGAGCAAACGAGTGCTGAGAGCGCTCGTTTGCTCCTCTTAACGACCCGTGTAATAGGCCCTTTAGCCAGGATAAATACATAGTAATAAACAGGCAGATTTGTTATTCCAAATGTGGAAAAATTCTGGCACGATTTACATAAAAAATCAGAATATGTCACATTTATCCTCATTCATCAAGGGACATGGCTTAAGGTCTTATCACACAGAATGATTATCGGCCACATTCAGCTGTTACGGCCGATAATCGTCCCGTGTAATAGAACAGAACAATCAGCCGACATGAACGATGTCGGCTGATTGTTGCAGTCGTTCTTCTTTTGACATGTTGAAAGACAAACAACTCATACAGCAACGATCTGCTGCCGTCGCTCCGTGGAATAGGAGCGGTGGCAGCAGACCGCTGCTAACTCATGGGCTGCCCGGAGGATCTAGCGATCACACGAGCAGCCCCCCCACAGCTCTCCGAGGCTTCCCCTGTACTAGGGGAAAAGGGCAGTATATTAAGGAGCTACTGGGGGGCCGGGTTAGCCTTTTAGGTCTGACAAAGCCAGAAACCACATCTCCCCCCCGCCCGCCCTCTTATTTTTGTTGGTTGCCTGTTGGGGGTTTGGAGTATGCGGGGGGTTGCCGGGGTGGGGGACCTGTTGTTGGGTTGGTGGTATGGGTCTGGATCCACAGCGCCCCAGTGGTTGTGGCTTGTCGCAGCAGCAGGGGGGAGGGGGAGGGGGTCCTCTGAGTCGGAAGGAGGCACTAAAAGGGACTGGAGGTTTTAAAAGGGAGGGAACCCATCTGGGTTCTGGACTCCCGAAATGGTACTTAATGGTGGTGGTAATGGCGGTTAGAGGCAGGATTAGAGGGGCACACAGGTGTTATGGGCGGTGCCTTCCGAGCCTATGGTCACCGGCTGGAGGCGCCACCTGTGAGTTTGTGGAATAATATGATGGGGGACCGCCATTGATTTGGGGCTTCGAGGACCGCCTCCTGTTAATTCATATTTGGGGGATTGTTAAAATGGGACATGGAATGTTGTGGTCATGTTTCAATATTTTTGATGTTATTAATTAATACGGCTGCTGTGGCCGCTTATATTCCAGACCGGTGTGGTGTCCATTTATTTGGGAACTGGGAGGGACTCTGCGGTACCCAGTCATGCCATTATACTGTATGTAAGGCACCCATCCATAAAGCCAAGACAGCTGTGCCATACATATATGTAATATAGGTTAAATGCAGCTTTGCCAGAGGTATGTCAAGCAGTTTATCACTGAAAAAGGAGATTGTTCAGTTGCCCCCTCTTAGTGGCTGCTGTCTGTTGCTGTGTATGCTGTATCCTGGGGAGCCCACCATGGTAAACGGCTAAGTCAAGAGCAAGAGAGACGACTCTAACACCAAGTTAACCCAAATTGTAATTTTACTGAAATGCACCAATGTTACTAATAACCCCCAAACCCTCACAATAATACAATAACTAGTGGAGACCCCTGTGCTACACAGCGTGTCGCCACACTGTATTTAATGCAGATGTTCATAGCAACTTTTACCTACCAGCAGTCTCAGATAGACCGGACGCTATTTACCTCTTAATACCCTCACATGACAGGAACGATTCTGTATGGATGCGTTTCCCAGGGGTGGTTTTTGCTCCTGGATGTAAATAGGATTGGAGAGCAAGTGTAGCTATGTACCAAGAGGATGCCTACATAGGGGAGGGTGGCTAACTAACAATCTCATCTATCCATGGCTGGGTTCACACAAAGTTTTTGTAATCTGTTTTCTTCAAAAAACGGATGAAAAAAATGGATGCATTTGTGTGCATTCATTTTGATCCATTTTTACATTGTAAATAAAAATGGGTCAAAATGGATGAGTTTTTATATGGGGCACAAAAATGAGGTAGACTACGTTTTTGTGTCCATTTAAAAAAAAAAAAGGATCCGTTTTGATCTGTTTTACTTTTATTTTATTTTTTTACAATTGAAGTCAATGGAAAATCTGATGCACACAAATGCATCAGTTTTTTAGGGGGGTTTTTTAAGAAAAAAAAAAAAACGGTTTGCAAAAACATAGTGTGAACCCAGTCTATCTGTCTGTCTGTCTGTCTGTCTGTCTGTCTATCTATCTAGTGTGTGTGTGTATATACAGTATATATGCGTGTATATATAAGCTGCGGAAGAAGGGGGGTAAGAGGATAAAAGGACAGCTATAGACCTCCAGGAACTGCTGAGAGTTGTAGTTCTACCTACAAAATTTAAAAATGTTTAGTTTTTTTGTTTTTGTTTTTTTTGTAGGGAGAGCTATAACTCCCAGCAGTTCCTGGAGGTCTATAGCTATCTGGGCATGCTGGGAGTTGTAGTTCACAATCTATGGCGTTGGGGGTTACATTTTTTATTCATGTAAAATGAATACCCCAGAAATGTGTAACACCCAACCACAAAGATTGGGAACTACAACTCCCAGCATGTCGACAGCTATAGACATTCAGGAACTACTGGGAGTTGTAGGTCTCCCAACAAAATATATATTTTTTTAATGAAAGGGGTAGTGCGGCGCTAAGAAATTATTCACAGAATAATACACATTACAAAGTTATACAGCTTTGTAACGTATGTTATGTCTGTGAATCACCCCCTTCCCGTGTCCCACCACCTCCGCACGTGTACCCGGAAGTGTAGTGCATTATACATTATCTGATCCGTGTCGCGCATGTCCGCCATCTTGTGCCAAACGTCATCTTTGGACAGTCGGCCGAAGCGCTCCGACCGTCCCTAGTGCCGGCTGCCTTCTGCAGCGTCAGCAGATGCTCAGCCGTGATTGGCTGAGCATAACTGTGCTCAGCCGCGATTGGCTGAGCATAACTGTGAACAGCCAATCGCGGCTGAGCACAGTTATGAAGCGGCAGAGGGGGACCGGCATCAGGAACGGCAGCAGCGATTCGGCCGGCCTCCCGAAGATGACGTTTTGGCACAAGATGGCACCAACACTTCCGGGTACACGTGCGGGGGTGATGGGACACGGGAAGGGGGCAATTCACAGACATAACATACATTACAAAGTTGTATAACTTTGTAATGTGTGTTACTCTGTGAATAATTTCTTAGCGTCGCACTACCCCTTTAAGGTAAAATGGATACCCCAGAATTATCTATTTTGTTGGGAGAACTACAACTGCAGTTCCTGAAGGTCTATAGCTGCCAGGGCATGATGGGAGTTGTGTGTTACATAGTTCTGGGGTATTCATTTTACATGACTAAACAAATGTATCACCCAACCCCATATATTGTAAAATACAACTCCCATCATGCCCTGACAGCTATAGACCTTCAGGATTTGATGGGAGTTTTAGTTCTTCCTACAGTGTATTTTTTTTTTTATTAATGTAAAAGGAATACCCCATAATTATGTAATACCCAACCCCATTAATTGTGAACTACAACTCCCAGCATACCTTGACAGCTAAAGACCTTCAGGAACTGCTGAGAAATGTAGCTCCCGGTATGTCGAAGATTATATGGTATATAGTGTCTGTGCTGCAGTGACATTTTAACATAAAATTTTTCCTATACGGTAGAAATGCCAGGGCCAATTTTCAGTCGCAGTCCGGCCCTGTGTCCAGCGGTGAGGAAGTTTACAGTGAGAGCTGTGCTTGCTAGGAGAAGAGAGGCATAGAAGGATCAGGAAGGGAGTCCAGTCAGTGTTTTGTGAGGTAAATAGAAGCAAGGTCTTGTGTGTGAGGTAAAGGGAAGAAAGGTCCTGTTGTGTTTGGTAAAATTAAGCAAGATTCTGTTGTGCATGAGGTAGAAACAGTGACACAGAAAGCCAGATTTTTGTGAAAGCAGTCATAGATCACAGCACAGGAGCTGGCTGGATTTGCCACATGGGAAGGTGCACTGTGCCCAGCACTGACCTCAGCAAGTAGCCTGCTCTCCCTCTCCTCCTCCTCCTACTCCTGCTTGGGCTGTGACTGATCTGATAAGGAGCCCAGCACAGGCTCAGCTTTGTGCAGGAGTGCGGGGGAAGGGATGCTCAGAGAGGTACAGTAGTTCATGCTGGAACAGGGGGAGCTCAGCCTGAGGAGATGAAAAAAAAAGTGGTAACCCCTTCCTTCGGACATTGCCTTTGGCTACTACTCTGCATATATATATATATATATATATATATATATATATATATATATATATATACATATATATATAATGCAAGGCTAACATGATATGGCTAAAATTTTCAGTTCAGTGTAGTCTAGTCTACAGACACACATGGGAAGTACGGAAACTCTTTCCTGAAAGCAACACTTCTACACACTATGCAGTGCTAGGGGCTCACAGAGAGGACAAGTCAGGGATCACCCCAGCCCACGCAAAAAACAAGTCTAAGGCTATGTTCACACTACGTATATTTGAGGCTGTATGTTTGAGGCTGTATAGCAACCAAAACAAGGAGTGGATTGAAAACACAGAAAGGCTCTGTTCACACAATGTTGAAATTGAGTGGATGGCCGTCATTTAATGGCAAATATGTGCTGTTATTTTAAAACAACGGCTGTTATATTGAAATAATGGCAGTTATTTACTGTTATATGGCGGCCATCCACTCAATTTCAACATTGTGTGGACAGAACTTTTCTGTGTTTTCAATCCACTCCTGGTTTTGGTTGCTATGAGGACCTGACATGAGGACCAAATACAGCCTCAAATATACATAGTGTGAACCCAGCCTTATAAAGGTGCAGGACAGTATCCTGAAGCAAAAGGAACTGATTCGGATACAGAAAAGTTGCTCAAAGCCTACGTACTCTATCTCGCAGCGCGCGGTGTAATCAGATAACTCTTACCGCTCTGCTCGACCCAGGTAAGAAGGTCTGGGGCTTGTGTCACCCTCTAGGATGGGTTGCATGACACTGGTGGGCAATAGGTGGTGCAAAGACCAAGGAGTCAAAACACGGGCACAAGTATTCTCTCTACTCTAAAGTATTCTACTTATTCTACTTCTATAGTTCCGTCAGAGCACAGTGCTACATTGGGTTGGGACTCTCTCGACATCCTCCTCTCTAATTCTCTGAACTTTCTAAACTTCTCCACATGCAACCAAGTCGGCACAGCTGTCCTACCTCTCAAGCTGTCAGTACAAGTCATGTCAGTCAAGTCCTGAGTTTATTGTCTAGTCGGAAGTCTACTATATATCTCTGTATCAGGTATTCCTGCAGTAAAGAAGAGTTTATTTATTGTAAAAGGACTCAGTGTTTCTTATCCAAGCACCTTCACAGTCACAGCACCGTCCTTGGGTCATCTCCCCTTTCAGTGGGTGGTGGTACCAATAGTCCAGGTTGGTCACAACTCCACTCAGGACCACCGTAATAAACGCCCAAGGCCCCCCTCACAACCCGGCAGGTCACTGACTACAGGGGAAGGGGTATAACCAGCCTCTCTAAAATAAAAACAGGTCTGCCACCATACCTGTGTGCCCAACCGGCACTAGCGTCGCAACAACTTAACATCTGGTTGAGCTATTCTCCAACCAACCACTACTGCAGTGGAGTCACACTTCACCATCTAGCAAGTGACTGGTCGAGCCTCACACCAGGCTACACCACAGAAGTGCACACATTCTCCCCCAATCTCCCCCAGGCTCAGTGGACAGAGACTGTCAGTAGTTCCTGAAGAATGTAGTTGAAGGATATGTTCACACTGAGGAATAGGCGCGTATTCAGCGAGGAATTCAAGAGGAAAGTTTCTGCTTGAAATTCCTCACCTATTCATCTCTGACAGAATAGGAGCAGAATTCAAGTAGAATTCAAGCAGAATGCTAGTAGAATTCAAGCGGAATTTCAAGCCCCATTGACTTTAGTGACTCTAGTGGAATCCGCCCAAAGAATTGACATATCAATTCTTCAGGTAGAAGGCGGATCCACGATGGAATTTTCAGTGTGGAAGTAAACAAATAAGCGGAAAGCCCATCAAAGCCAATGTACATTCACAATGTTTATATTTTACGGGCAGAATTTAGGGCAGATTCCATGTACATTTTGAAGCGGAATCCACCTAAAATTCTGCACGTATTCCTCAGTGTGAACACACTCGAACTCAGAATGCCTGGCCCACCTTAGTTATTAAAACAATGCAGGCGCATAAGGTATAAGTAACAACAAATGCATATATAATTGAAACATATTTAATTTCATATAATGCATCAGCAGAGACCCAGTTTTCTTAATGGAAAAAGTCCTTTAATTGTCGGAGTAACTAAAGTAAATGTAAGTGCTGTTTTAAATCTGTGGTTTATCTTCTGCCTGATTACAGCTTATTGCAAGTACAGTGCACAGTTGTTTCATTATCATTCTTGCTGTTGCCATGGTAACGTAATTCTTATGTCAGTGCAACTCACAGAAAGACCTTAGCTGGACAGCTAAGCTGTCTAGGAAATATTGTACTATAATCAGAAGCAAAAATGACTCTACATTCTTCCCAATCCTTTCTAAATCCCAATCTGCACACTGGGAATATTCCAAAGTTTAAAAATGAACTGTTTTGCCACTCCAGTATTAATCATTTACTTTCTAAATAGGAAAAAAAGACAGCCCCGGAAAATGCTAAATTCACATGTTATAACAGTGGAATCGCATTGTTCTGGCTTCAATGTACCAGTTTATGTAATACATCCAGAGAGTTAATCCCTACCAAGCAGCAGATTGTGCATGATATTATATACTAAAAAATTATATTTTAACTGGATCAATTTCAGCAAAGCTCATCCCAGATTATAAAAAGCATGTTATTCTTTTTCTTGTTTTACCACAAAAAAAGAGGTAGACGTAACCTGAACTAAGTATGCCACGATGACCACAAAGTATCTTACATTAACCCCTTAAGGACAGAGCCTGAAATGGCCTTAATGACAGAGACAAATTTTATGAATATGACCAGTGTTCACTTTAGTCATTAATACCTTCGGGATGCTTTTACCTATCCGGCTGATTCTGAGATTGTTTTCTCGTGACATATTGTTCTTTACATTTCTGGTAAATTGGAGTCGATACTCATAACAAATCTTTATGAAAAAAACCCAAATAATGTGAAAAAATGTGAAAAAATGCATTTTTCCAACTTTGAAACTTTTTTGCGTATACAGAAAGTGGTTATACCACATAAATTATATATTAAATAGCATTAGCAACATGTCTACTTTATGTTGGCGGCATTTATTAAACTATCTTTCATTTTTTTTAGACAATAGGAAGCTTAAAGTGTCACTGTTGTGAAATTTTTTTTTGCAGAAATCAATAGTCCAGGCGATTTTAAGAAACTTTGTAATTGGGTTTATTATCCGAAAAATTTTTATTATGAAAAAGCAGTTTGAAGCTCTCCCCCCTGTCTTCATTGTTCTCCTATGGAGATAGCTAAACAAAAGAGCAAAACAGGACAACAAAGAGTTAATCTACAAATATCTCACCCGTTATCTTCTTGGACAGTCACCAGTGACCTGTCTGAGCTCGGATTACAGCTGTCACCCAGCTCCGTGCCTGTAATCCTCTGTTATCTGCTTTCTGCTGCCAGCTAACTCCCTCCTTCCTCCTCCCCCTCCCCTCTCCCTAGAGCAGACAGGGTACGTCTCCTGCAACAAGTCACAATTTTCAGATTTTTCAGAGTGGATGAAAAAGAGGAAGGAGGGGGGGGGGGGACCTGGGAAAAGGCTTTTTACATGCAGATAATGGCAGATTTGGCTAATAAACCCAATTACAAAGTTTCTTAAAATCGCCTGGACTATTGATTTCTGCAAAAAAAAAAAAAAAATACGACAGTGACTCTTTAAAACATTAGCAGCAAATTTCCAAATTTTCAGTAAAATTTCAAAATCAGATATTTTTAGGGACCTGTTCAGGTTGTAAGTGTATTTGAGGGGCCTGTATGTTAGAAAGCCCCACAAAGCACCCCATTTCAGAAACTTCACCCCCCAAACTCTGCAAAAGCATATCCAGAAAGTGTTTTAACCCTTTAGGGGAGTCACAGAAATAAAAGCTAAGTGTGTAACTAATTTGAAAATTTTAATTTTCTGTGCAGAGATTTTATTGTAATCCAATATTTTTCATAATTATAAACCTATTACCAGAGAAATGCACCCCAATATTGATTGCTCCGTTTCTGCAGTTTATAGAAATACCCCATATGTGACCCTATTGCGCTATTTGACGCAACCACAAGCCTCAGATATAAGGGAGCGCCTAGTGAATTTCAACGCCTCCGTTATATTTGGTCATTTTTGACTGTACCACTTCAGGTTGGCAGAGGCTCTGGGGTGCCAAAACCTAAAAAACACCCCTAAAGGGACACCATTTAGAAAACTACACCCCTCAAGGAATGTAACAAGAAATGCGGTGAGCATCTGGACCCCATAGGTGCTTCACAGATTTTCCGAACAATATGGCGTGAAAAAAGAAAAATTTATTTTTTACACTAAAACGTTGTTCTAGCCTTCAATTTTTAATTTTCTTAAAGGGATAAGAGGCAAAAAAAGACAAAAAATGTGTAGCGCAGTTTCTCCCGAGTACGGAAATACCCCACATGTGGCGATAAAGTGCCAAGGGGACGCAGGACGAGCCTCCAAAGGGAAGGAGCGCCAATTGGCTTTTGGAAGCTGAATTTCACTACACCCCTCAAGGAATCTAACAAGGGGTGCAGTGAGCATATGGACCCCACTGGTGACGGGCACAAATGTGGAACAATGTGACGTAAAAGTAAAAAATTTCATTTTTTCACTTTCATGGCACAAATGTGCCCGTCATCAAGGGGTCCATATCCTCACTGCACCCCTTGTTAGATTCCCTGAGGGGTGCAGTTTCCAGAATGGGGTCACTTGTGGGGGGTTTCCAGTCTTTTGGCAGCACGAGGGCTCTGTAAATGCGACATGGCGTTCATCATCCATTCTAGCCAAATCCAACCTCCAAAATCCAAATGGCGCTCCTTCCCTTGGGAGGCTTGCCCTGCGCCCACATGGCGCTTTATGTCCACATGTGGGGTATTTACGGACTCGGGGGAAATTGCTCTACAAATTTTGTTTTTTTTTCCTCTTTTAACCCCTTGTGAAAATGATAAATTCAAGGCTAAACCAACATTATAGTGTAAAAAATGTAATATTTCATTTTCACGCCACATTGTTCCACATTTGTGCCCGTCACCAGTGGGGTCCATATGCTCACTACACCCCTTGTTACATTCCCTGAGGGGTGCAGTTTCCATAATGGGGTCGCTTGTGGGGGATTTCAACTGTCTTGGCAACACAGGGGCCTTTTGAATGCAACATGGCCCCTCAAAATCCATTCCATCCAAATCCAGCCTTCAAAAACCAAATGGCGCTCCGTCCCTTCGGAGGCTTACCCTGCACCCGAATGGCGCTTTATGTACACATGTGGGGTATTTCCGTACTCAGGGGAAATTGCGCTACACATTAAATGTTTTTTTTTATCTTTTAACCCCTTGTGAAAATGAAAAAATCATGACAAGATTAATGATTTAGAGTAAAAATTTTACAAAAATTACACTAAATGTTGGTCTAGCCTTGATTTTTTTCCATTTCCACAAGGGGTTAAAAAAGAAAATGAACACAAAACGTGTAGGGTAGTTTCCCCTGAGTACGAAAATACCCCACATGTGGGCATAATGTGCCATATGGGCACAGGGCAAGCCACCAAAGGGACAGAGCGCCATTTAGAGGCTGGAATGGAGGATGGAGGCCATGTCGCAATTACAAAGCTCCTTTGCTGCCAGGAAAGTAGAAACCCCCGACAAGTGACTCCATTCTGGGAACTACACCCCATAAGGAATCTAACAAGGGGTGCAGTGAGGATATGGACCCCACTGGTGACGGGCACTTACGTAGAACATGTGCCGAGAAAATAAAAAATACAATTTTTTTCATTTTCACGTCCCAAATGTGGCCGTCACCAGGGGGCCATATCCCCGCTGCCCCCCTTGTTAGATTCCTTATGGGGTGTAGTTTCCATAATGGGGTCACTTGTCGGGGGTTTCTACTGTCCTGGCCGCACAGAGGCTTTGTAATTGCATCATGGCATCCTCTAATGGGATTGGCGGCCATACCTACTTAGCTGTGGAAAAGGGACAATTCTAATTTATTTGGGGGTATTAGGCCAACTAATGGTTTATAAAGTTGGAAATGACAGGTGTCCATCAAATTCTATCTGTGTTGATCCAGAGGAAGGCAAAAACCCCTCGTGAGGCAGACGACAGTAGCCTCATCACAGGGGAAAAATTCCTTCCCGACTCCATAATGGCGATCAGAATAATCCCTGGATCAACGTGACCCCTGAAATAGGAATAAGGGACAGAATTTAGACAATGTAGAACCCCAGTGACGTGTGGTGCGCCTTGGAGCGATCCAGTAGGCAGAGGCTTGGGTGATCAGGACAGGTGTCACACTGGAAAATGGTGTCCTTCCTTATCCCCCTGTTACGCCACACTCTGCACTTCTTCTGGGGTCTCCTGTTTTCCAGTGTGTGGGACGTCACCTGGAAAATGTTGTCCTGGTGCGATACGGGGTCCCTCACATCCAGAAGTGCTGGGTCCGCTCCATGGCTGCTAAATATTAGGGCGCTATTACTACTTCTGATATGTTCGGATCGTGCCGCAAGCTACAGGGCAGCGAGGGACTGGAAGAGGGTGTGCTGGTATAAAAGTTATCCCCGTACAGGTGGTGACCTTTATCCAGCAGTGGGAAGATCAGTTCCCGGACGATCTTCCCACTTGTTCCGAGGATGGGGGGGGGAGGGGGCATCTGGGGGCATCTGGGGCTGGATTCGGGTGTCCCTTCCTACATACACTCTAAGGGTACGTGCACACTGCGGAATCGCGACAGATAACCCTTCGTGCATTCCGCAGTTGGCATCCGCCGGCGGACTGATGCAGGCGGACGTCTCCATCCGTGTCATAGACTCCATTCTATGCACGGGCGGATTCCGCTCTCCGTCCAACGTATTCATTCTTTGGACGGACGATGGAATCCGCCCATGCATAACATGGAGTCTATGACACGGGTGGAGACATGCGCCCGCATCAGTCCGCCGGCGGGTGCCAGCTGCGGAATGCACAAAGGGTTATCCTTCACCATTCCGCAGTGTGCACGTACCCTAAATCTGTAAGTGTACCCTGAGGTACGCTCACACAGTTTGTAGAATTTTACGCCATACCGTGATCTCTTATTGGGATGGTTCTGGCGGAAAAGACATGTCTGGGGGGCAGCGTACGCTATGCTACCCCCCAGACACGTCACTGGATGATGAGGATGATGAGGATGAATGGAGGAAAGAAGGATCCCCCCATTCATCCTTACTGGCTGTTTCGGTGTCGGAGGCAATAATAACGTATGCGTCCGACACCGAAAACACCCTGGGGGCCATCTTTATATGGGGACTAGTATATGGGGTATGTAGTGGTGTAGTGTCAAACTTTATTCAATGTAGTGTAGTGTGGTGTAATGTAGTGTTTTTTACGTGTTTTTTTACAGTAAGTATAAAAAAAAAAAACCTACGCCAACAAAGGAGTTGCTGATAAATGCCACACTTATGTGCGGCACTTATAAGCAGACCGTGGCAGTAGAATATAGAAAAAAAACACCCTACGCCAAAAAGGAGGAGTTGCTGATTAGCAGCGCACTTTCGTGCGATGCTGATCAACACTCAGCGGCGATAGGGTGCGGAAAATAGAAAAAAAAAAATTTGAAAAAAAAAAAAAAATTCTACATTCTGAACATCCCTGTAGCTGCTGATAAGTGTATTACACATATCAGCCGCTAGAGGGCAGCAGAGCGCAAAATATGGAAAAAGCCGACGCTGGAGCCGAAAATAGCCGAGAGAAGCCGAACGTGACGTCACGGAGGAAGCCGAAGACCCGAACGAACACGAGGACGCCGCGAACCCGGAAGACGCCGATCAGGAGCCCGGGACAGGTGAGTAATGTACAAATACCTGCTCTGGACCCCTCGGCTACCTAGCTGAGGGGTCCAGGGCAGGTATTTACTATTTTGTGGGACTCTGATCGTCATGCCACCGGCCCGATCGCCGTGAAAGGCCGGCCGGCCGTTCACGGCGATCGGGCCGGTGGCACAGTGACCACCATTACTTTTTACAGTAATGGCGGTCGGTGCCGTCCTCGTACAGCACCGACCGCCTTTTTTTTCTGGGTCATCGGGTCACCGATGACCCGGAAAGGTTCCGATCGCCGCTATAGGCTGATCTGAATTGATCAGCCTATAGCGGCGATCGTAAGCACGGGGGGTGTTAACCACCCCCCGTGCCGAGAAGCTAAGATGACCTGCTATGATTTATAGCAGGCCATCTTCCCCGACCGCTGTGTGTGAACACACAGCGATCGGGGAAACATTGGGCATACCTATACGCCCGTTTGCATTAAAGCCCACCCTGCGGGGGCGTATAGGTACGCCCGATGTCGTCAAGGGGTTAAAGGGGTACTACAGAGGGGAAAAAAGCTTTAAATCAGAAAGTTATACAGATCTGTAAATTACTTCTATTCAGACACAATTTTCCCTGTTGCTACCTCTGTCCATGGCATGAACTGTGTAGAGTAGTAGTAAATCCCTATAGAAAACCTCTGCTACTCTGGACAGTTCCTTTCACGGCCAGAAATATCAGCAGAGAGCACTGTCTCAGACCAGGAGGGTAGCTAGGATACATGGGGTCTCATAGCAAAAAAACGTATGGGGCCCCCTCCCCTACGCGCATATATATATATATATATATATATATATATATATATATATATATATATATATTCTACAGGCTCGGTGATGTGGCCAAAAATAAAATCTCTTGTGACCAGAGGCAGAAGCAGCTACAAAAGTGACTAGCAGAGTAGAGAGCCAATGGCTGCTCGCTCTCTCAATCCACTGTATTTAAAGTGACACAGTCACCTCCTTTTTGCATTCTGACTTCTCTACACAGGTGTAAAGGGTCAATTTTGCAGTTTTCATACCTTATTTTATATCATACTTCATGGTGCTTGTTCAAGTAAAAAGAAATTTTTTATCAACTGCAGATTGTGTTAAGTGGGCGGGGCATCAGCATCACTTAGCCACGCCCACAATGCCAAACTTGGCCCCGCCCCCTCGTCGGCCATTGGAACAGGCTGGCCGAAAGGTCTAGACCCCACCCCCTTTATGTCGGCCAACCAATGGGCGTCAAGGGGGCGGGACCTACGGTGCCATTGTGGGCGGGCTAAGTGGCGCTTGTGCCGCGAGGCCACGCCCACTAAATACAATCTGCAGTTTATAAAAGGACACTTTTTACTTGAACAAGCACCATGACGTATGATGTGAAATAAGGTATGAAAAACGCAAAAAATTTACCCTTTACACCTGTGTAGAGATGTCAGAATGCACAAAGGGGGTGACAGTGTCACTTTTACTATAAGGGCCCTTATGGTTAAATACATAGATGCAGGAGTAGACTACCTTCGATTTAAACCCTTATGTACTGCTGTGCATAAGTGACCCAATGTTCCCTTACATGCTGCAAAGGAAGACAAAGAGATCTCTGCTTCACTGCTCATGCACCAGAGCCGGAATGGGACTTAAAATCAGCCCTGACACTCAAACCTCAGCAGCTCACATAATATATCCTCCCCAATATATGATAGATAGCGGTGTACATGCAGTAGCAAATTCTGCTCATTACTCACTACTTCTTTAAATATATGAACCCTACCATCAACACATAAAAAACAACATAATCTGCTGTGGATTTGTTGTTGCATATTTATGTATTTTAGCTGCACCAAATCCGCAATGGATCTGTGTGGTCCATACCAGGTACAAAGTAAGAGACCGGCCGGTTGATCTTTAGCCCACGCAGAGTTCTGATGTGGGTGCATCCGTGCGCGCCCACATCAGAACTCTCCACTGCACACTATGGAGCTTGCGGCCAGAGCCACTTGCTCCATAGTTTGCACTGACAGAGTTTTCTGTGGCTGCAGAAAACTGACATGTCAGTTGTTTGCAGTGCCGCTAGGGATCCTAGCCTGAGCGTATACTATGTGTATAC
This sequence comes from Dendropsophus ebraccatus, assembly GCF_027789765.1. NCBI lineage: Eukaryota > Metazoa > Chordata > Amphibia > Anura > Hylidae > Dendropsophus > Dendropsophus ebraccatus. The sequence goes on from NC_091455.1 coordinate 115,065,878, forward strand.
TCTCCGGCCGGGATTCCATAGGCAGCAATGCACGCATATGTTCGTATAAATCACGGCCGTTGTACAACGGCCGTGGTTTTGCAAAAATATATGTGAACATAGCCTTTTAAGAGATCCATAATGCAAGACACAATTGTTTTATCAACAAATGTAGTATGTGATGGTAATGGTGTCTTGTATCAGGGATTTGCTATAAAGTTGTGAATATTATTTCTCTGGAAGAAAATGCTGGACTTTTGTCTATGGAATCCTACGTACATTGAGGGTAGCTTCACACGTACCGTATTGCTGCGTATTTAACGCTGCCTATTTATCACTGCGTTTTTATCGCTGCGTGTTTGGGGCGATTTTTACATACACTGAGTCGCATCAGCATCAGCTCCAGTACATGAAGCATGGGTATGATGGCGCTCAGTCCTATGTCTTGCCCACTGACAAGAAAGTTGGCCTCCTTAAAGGGTCGTAGCAAGCGGCAGGTGTCACGCATGAGCTGCCACTGGCCGAGCTCCAGGTTACACAGGGGAGTCACCGTGTCCGCCTGCATCAAGAGGAAATCAGTCAAGGCCTTCCTCTGCTCATAGAGCCGGTCCAGCATGTGGTGGGTGGAGTTCCACCGCGTGGCTATATCACAAATGAGATGATGGTTGGGAAGACCATTCCTCCGCTGCAGGTCGAGAAGGATGTTGTGAGAGCGACTTGAATGGCTCAAATGGTTACACAGCTTTTGAGCCATTGACAGCACAGTCTGTAAATGAGATGAAGACTTTAGAAAGTGTGTATCTATTAGGTTTAAAACATGTGCTATAAACGGGGCGTGCCTCATACCTCCTCGACACAGCGCGGAGAGAATGTTGCTCCCATTGTCACTCACCGCCGTCCCAACTTTAAGATGGCGTGGAGTCAGCCACAAGAGGATTTCCCTCTCGAGCAGGCGGTGCAGCTCTTCCCCTGTGTGTCTCCTTTAACCCAGGCAATCTAGGTGCAGCACAGCGTGACACCTCCGTGCTACACCCAAATGGTACAAGGGAGGAAGACTGGCGGTTGAGGGGGTTTTGGACCTACTGGAGGAGGTGGAGGAGGACCGCGACACAGGAACCCTGCTGTGACAATGGGGTGGTGTCATCACCCTTCCCTGGCCAAGTTGCTGGGGGTCTGCCGGCCATATTACATTTACCCACTGAGCAGTAATGGACATATACTGCCCTTGCCCGTAATTACAGCTCCAGATGTCTGTGGTTAAATGTACATGTCTGCTCACTGAATGTCTCAGCGAGTCAGCAACCTTTTCGCGAACATAGCTATACATGGCCGGGATAGCTGTGTTGGAAAAGTAGTGTCGACTCGGCACCTTCCACCGTGGCTCCGCACACGACATCAGTTCACGGAAAGGTGGCGAGTTGACAACTTTAAACGGCAGAGCCTGGAGCACCAGCAACTTGGACAGGTGGGTGTTCAGCGTGACTGCTGCGGGATTGCTGGGTGCATATGTCTGCCTCCGGTATAGGGACTCCATGATGCCAGGCTGCCTATTGCTAGCAACACAGGGGCCACCAGCCGAAGAAGGGAGTGAAGCCACACTCCCTTCCACAGAGGAGGTCTGACTCTGTGAAAGGCCCCCCTGACTACTGCTGCTTCCTGCTGCTGTTGACCGCAGTTCTGCCTGGGCCTGCTGTGACCCACTATCACCCCGTTTCTCCCAGGCGGAAAGGTGGTGGCGCTTCAGGCGACAGATGACCACATAGGTGTCCTCCAGCCACTTTTTAAAAAACTGCCACACAGGCGAGGTGTAGAGTCTAGTACCGACAGGCTGCGAGGATATGACAGGCTGCCGATACTAGGACCTGCAGTGGAGGAGGTTTCCCCAGTGGTCATCTCCTTGTCCCGACTACGCTTCCAACTTGTTAGTTTACTACAGCTGCCTGTAGGCCTGCATTTTTATTCCTTGTACTTTGTATATGCTGAAATAAAGAATCTACGTTTTTTGGAAGCTGTGGACCTTCTACATTTACTATAGTTGACTACAGCTGCCTGTCTACTTTTTAGTTGTGGCGGGCCTGCTGGCGGATGGATTTCCGGTTGACGAATCCATCGAATAAGCCAAATCCTGCTGTGGATCCCATGTAACATCTGATGTAGCATAATCCAGTTCCAGAATGATGCTATCATCCTCATCAGGCTCCTGCCCAGCCCTCTCTCGTCTACTGCCTACTGCTCTCCTGCCAGGCCTAACATGGGCCTGCTCTGATATCGCCTCCGATACAGCTATACCCTGCACTTGATTGTCCCCTGTCTCTTCCCCCACATGCTCATCATCATCAAAGAGCAGTTCGCTGCTCATAAATGCCAACAGTTCCCTTGCAGGTAGCGGGTCAAAAGTTAGTGGGATGTTGCTGAGGATGTCAGATGGAGGACGTGGGGGAATTGCTGCTTGCCCATGCCACATCAGGGTCGTGTCCGAGGTACCCACAGACACCTGGCTGGCTGTCTCACTACTCATCCTTGTGGACGTCGAAGTGTGAGCCAGCCACTCCAGGACTGTTGAATTAGACGTGTGGACACGACCCTGGTGTGACAAAGGAAGCTCAGGCCTGCCACTGGACCCTCTTCCTGCGCTACTTCCTCTTCTGCCCCTTGAGCCAGACTCTCTGCCCTGCCCTCTGCCTGAAATGCTATGTGAGGTTTCCTGCTGCCGCTGTGCCATGACTTAATATTCAAATTCTGATTGCTACACTTGGTAGATGAGAACAGTGTTTTCTGTAATATATAGGACTTGTGTGTGTGTGTGTGTGTGTGTGTGTATGTGTGTATATATATATATATATATATATATATATATATATATACACACACACACACACAGGACAAGTATAGAAATTGTCTCTCTCTCTCTCTATATATATATATATATATATATATATATAGCACTTTTTTTTTAAAGACTTTTATGATATACACCTGCACTAGGTATTTTTGTCTCTCAGGATAAGACGGATATACACACTATCAGAAGGGAAGTATAGAAGTTTAGAAATTGTATATATTGTTGGAATTAGCGTCACAAGTGGTAGGCACAAGCAGGCTTTGGATGCAACAAAAAATGTTTATTGGTAACAAACCAGAAAAAAATAGTCCAGCATGAGGTTTTTACAGCAGCCATTCCAGCTTTAAACACAAAGCAGTTGACTTTCAGGAACATTAACAGAAAGAATATACACACCACAGTGTAGTTATGTCCTCATTCAGACCAGCAGTCTGTAGCAGCTCTGTTGCAGGGCTTCTCTCTCCAGCTCCTGTCTGCCAGATTCACTGTGGATCAACTGACTCCCAAACACTCTCAGCAGGTTGTCTCTCCACACCTGATGCACCAAGTTAGAGGCTTTTAAAAAACCCAGTAAAGCCTGGACCGGAATGTGGGAACGGCCTCCCACCCACGCTACAGCCATTCCAAGAAAGACAGCCCATTTTAGCCGCACAGCAGCTATACTAAATAGCAAATGTCAGTAACCTATAGTTACTGACCACAAACTGCTGTCTTTCCCCCACAGAGTCCCAGGACCTCTGTGGCACATACATTGTAGTTCTCCTGCTGCAATTCAGGTATGTGGAAAGTCTGGATGTACTAGCGGACTGGCAACCCTGACCTCCCTGGAACTTCCATACAGAGCACAATAGCCTACTTGGCACATATCTACCTTCCACTATTTTTTCTGCTGGTTGCCTACAATATATATATATATATATATATATATATATATATATAGCCCTTTTTTTTTTAAAGAAATTCTGCTATACACCTGCACCAGGTATTTTTTTCTCTTTAGGATAAGATGGATGTGATATAAACACTATCAGAGGGGTCCAAGTATAGAAATTGTCTATATATATAGCCCTTTTTTTAAGATATTCTGCTATACACCTGCACCAGGTATTTTTGTCTCTCAGGATAAGACGGATGTGATATACACACTATCAGAAGGGTCCAAGTATAGAAATTATCTATATATATATATATATATATATATATATATATATATATATATATATATATATATCACTTTTTTTAAAGATATAATGCTATACACCTGCACCAGGTATTCTTGTCTCTCAGGATAAGACAGATGTGATATACACACTATCAGAAGGGTCCAAGTATAGAAATTATATATATATATATATATATATAGCCCTTTTTTAAAGAAATTCTGCTATACACCTGCACCAGGTATTTTTGTCTCTCAGGATAAGACGGATGTGATATACACACTATCAGAAGTATAGGACTTGTATATCTGTACAGCACGTTTTTGTTCCGTGCACCTTTTGCTGTCCTAAGCCTAATCTATCTCTCTTTCGCCCTCTCTATATTTCTCTCTCAATCACTAGATATTTCTCCTCTCCGCTTTCCTAATCTTTCCTTTCCTACAATATCTTCTCAGTAGTCTGTAGTACACAACAGCACCAGCAGCACCAGCAGCTTTTTGTCAATGATGAGCTCTGTGCACCGCTAACAGTATGCTTCCTCTCTCTCTCTCTCTCTCTCTCTACACACTGCGTGGTGCGGTCATGTGACCGCTCCTCTTAAAGCAATACCGACGTCACACAGGGGGTGGGCTAGTGCAAGATCCCTGCTGATTGGATATGTTCTGGGCATCATGAGAAAGCGCTTTTCCCGCCCCGGAACACGCCCTGCTTTCTAGAATGGCGGCTGCCATTTTTTTTCACTGAGCTTCTTCTGCTGGTACAATAAACAATGTTATTTGTTTAAAAAAAACAAAAAAAAACAAGGACTACGCCACCAGGACGCTGTCACCGACAAGGTAGTATATTTTTTTTTTCCACTGATCTAAGTGTTAAATTCACTTTAATGGACTGAACGCATTGTACAAGTGACTACAATTGGTTGTTTTTTTAATACCGCATATGGCTATGTTCAAACAACGTTTTTTGGGGGCCATTTTGAGGGCCGTTTTTTTGGACAGCCCTCATTTTGTTGCCAAAACAAAAGCACGGAAAGGCACGGAAACCTTGGTCCTGACCTCCAGGTTTTCCACCTGTATTTATAAGCTCAGCTCACAGTCTCCCGAGTCTTCTGGGATTTTCTCCTGAAGATATATAGTCTCCACCTCCTCACCTCTTTGCTCAATTGGGATATTCTTGCTATTCGGATCTCCATTCATTCCTAGTTCTAGCTCAGCTCCAGTCTGAACTACGTTCTAACGTTGCATCTTGCACTTCGCCACAGAGGAAGAGCACCTAGTCCTGGACTCCAGCACTCAGGGTAGCAACCTGGGAGTTCCCCGCAGCAAAGTCCAGCGGGCCTTACAACGCTGGTGAAAACAAGGAGTTGTCTGGTTGGGGGAGATACATCAGGAGAAACTGATTCACACCTCTGATTCAGTTTCAGAACTAGAGGTAGTATAATTGTGATATACCCAGCCCAGGGATTGGCTCTCAGTCAGTTTAACAAGACAGTGGCGTACCCAAGAAAATACATGCAATCATTAATCAGTTTACCCTTGTTACACTTCTGTTCAGCTGTGCCATGAAGGGCATGGAAGATAGAGAGTCATCTAGTGGTGGGAGTGCAGAATGCTATTTTCATCCCAGAGCATACATACAAAATAATACCTACCTACAAACAGAAGGTACTGCAGCTTCCCATAAAATCTTTATCCACCAAATAGGGTAAGTCCTCCTAGATATTTATTGCTCGGAAATGTGGTATAACAGTTCCTGGATGCAAGCTCTGTACTCGGTAACTATGCTGACTAATGAATGTGTAACCACTTGGCTGGAGTCCTTTGTCTACTTAGTCATACAAATATCTTACTTAAGAGCTCTGCTGAAACTCATCTAGTTGTTCTGCTTGTCATGCAGTGACAGAGAGCATAGCTTCATATGGGAATTGTCTGCTACATCTTTATAGTTTGAATAGAGCTACACTGGTAAAGGCAAATGTTTTAAAGGATTTTATTTAAATGCTTAGACTTATGCTGCGTTTACACGAAACGATAATTGGCCCGATCGTACGATTAACGATGTCGGAGTAACGATTTTTTTTTTTCATAACGATCAGCATTTAGATGGCACGATATATCGTACGGAAAAATCGTTTTACGATCGTTTTAAGATTGCGCGCCCGCAGCCCGGCCCCCCGCCCGAAGAGGAGCCGTTTGAAATTTCCGGTTCCCCTCTTCAGCCAATCAGTGCTGCCGTGCATTGATTGGCTGAAGAGGGGAGCCGGGAATTTCAAACGGCTCCTCTTCAGCCAATCAGTGCTGAAGAGAGCCAGGGATTTCGAACACCTGCTACCTAGAGCAGGTAAGATATGCTCATGGCCGGGGCGGGGGTGGCGATCAGAGCTGCGGCGGCGGCGATCAGGGCGGAGGGTTGGCGATCGAGCCGGCGCAGGGGGCTGCGGATGAACGGGGGGCTGGGCTGCGGATGAGCGGGGGGCCGGGCTGCGGGGGTCCGGCGGCCGGACTTTCGCGCGACGACTGTTTACACGGAATGATCGGCGAATTTCCCAGCATTAGCATTAGGAAATTCATTTTGATTCATTCTGGTCTTGATTCCCTACAAATGAATATTGAAGATGTTTCTCAAATGACTCATGATGTGCCAGTACCCCATAGGGTCCAAAAGGCTCTATGAAAGCAAGCTCAGGAGCTGTGCTTCATAGAGGGTGAGGACCTTATCATTAATGACGAGCCGCAACGATCGTAGTGTTGATTGTCATTAACCACTTAAACGTCGCGATCAAGGTGTTTAAGTGTGACAGGAACTGCTCTTGTCACTATCCGATCCTGTTACGGGGGCCCCAATGAATTTTTCCTAACTGCTGTGAGTATACTGCTTACCTCCTTGCAGTACTATCTCAGATCTTCTCATACAGTCTTATAGCATTGACCAATGTTAGCACTCTAATGATTGCTAGTAATAATCCTGTAGGGGGACTTAAAAAGGCTAGAAAAAAAACTAAACCATGTTTTTAAAAGTATGACCTAGCCCTCACCCCCCTTTCCAAATTATACAGATAAAACATGTAAAAATAATTAAGTAGACATATTATATATCATAGCACGTGCAATTGTCCGATCTATTAAGATATACCAATGTTATTCCTGAAAGGTGAACGGTGTGACGAGATTGCTGTTTTTTTGTTATATATAAAAAAATTATAAAAAGCAATAAAAACGTCCGATCTACATACATTTGACAACAATAAAAACTAGAAATCATCATGACCCAAAAATGACATCCCATACAGCTTTATGGGTGAAAAAATAAACTGTTATAATAGTTGCAATAGAGCATTTTTAATCATAATTATTATGTAAACATGGATATTTTTATATTCATATTGACCTATCGAATAAAGATAACACATCTGTAACGTGTATTATGTAGACCAGGGGTACTCAACAACTTTTAGTGAAGGTCCACTTACCGGGGTCTATTGCCAGGTGAAGGTCCGAGTTGGACATCAGTAGTAAACGTGTTATTTTGTTAACTTACCACAAACGTTGTTGAACTATTTACATACAGAATTAATGATTATATGTGGGAAAACTGGCATTTTTCTCTCTTTCCAGCCCTTATACAGTCCCCCTGTGCGCTCCCCCAGTAGTATATAGTCCCCTGTGCATTACCCCATTAGTATATAGCCCCCCTGTGCGCTCTTCCAGTAGTATATAGCCCCCCCTGTGTGCTCCCCTAGTAGTATACAGATGTAGCCGGGCTTAACATGAGTTGCAGCCAGGGTTAACATGATCACAAGTGTGTCAAGGAGCCATGTTAAGTCAATGAGAAAGTTGAGTTAAATGCGTTATTGTGATCAAGTTAACCCTGGCTACAACTCATGTTAAGCCCGGTTATATCTGTATAGCCCCCTGTGCGCTCTCCCAGTAGTATATAGTCCCCCTGTGCGCTCCCCCAGTAGTATATAGCCCCCGTGCGCTCCCCCAGTAGTATATAGACCCCTGTGCACTCCCCCAGTAGTATATAGCTCCCCTGTACACTCCCCAATATAATATATCCCCCTGTGTGCATCCCCAGTAGTATATGGACCCCCGCTTTGTGCGTCCCAGTAGTATATAGACCCCCGTGTGCTCCCCCTTCCATATAGCCCCACTGCGCACTCCCCCAATAGTATATAGACCCCCGCTTTGTGCTCCCCAGTAGTATATAGCCCCCCTGTGCTCCCCCTCCCATGTAGCATATAACATTACAAAAACAAACACTTATACTCACCTAGGTTCGGGCGTCTCCTCTTCTCTTCCCCTCTTGTGGCAGCACTGCAGCGGTCACAAGAGGCACTCTCCCTTTGTCCCAGCGTTTGCGCCCCAGTGACGTTACTTGAGTGTTGGCACCAGAGACAGAGAATGGCCTCTTGTGCATGCTGCGGCCACAAGAGTGACTGAAAGGGAGAGAGCCAATGGCTCCCTCTCTGTCAGTGGTGCTGCATGGTAACTATGAGTGCTAGTTATGAGCGCTCATAGTTACAGTGCAAAGCACAGCTCAGTATACAGGTATACTGAGCTGCAGCAGGGGCCCAGACAGCTGGCCTCCATAATCGGTCCGCATTCGAACCATGGTCCGCCAGTTTAGGACACCTGATGTAGACACTGGAACGCCTAAACGTTACAAAATTAGATTTTTTCCCCCCAATCTTTTTCAATAAATAATATTTTTGGGGTTTCATAATACACTTTATGGAAGATTGAAAGGCAAAGAGAAAGTACACTTGATTCTAAAAAAAAAGGCCATTCAGGCCATTTTGGGCTGTGTCAATAATGGGTTAGTACCTCATAATGAGGCTGCGTTGAAATGTACGGGACAATCCCTATCCATGCCGGGCAGGCATCTTCAAAGTCCCTGATGATCACTCCAGGACAAAGTCAGTAGCTAGGTAAGAGCTGATTGCTTAAAAAAACTATACTGCAAGTGCTAGGTTTCCTAAGAGGTTGGCTAGCTTCTCCCACTAGGTGGGCCTACATTCCTGATTCTGTGTCGCTTGGTGCCCATAAGATAGCATAGGCGGATGTTCATTAACATAAATATAGCATTCTCTTCTTTAAGTTACAGTGCAAAGCTGAGTACCCTAGAGTCTGGATAGCCCCTGACCTGTAACTAAAAGTCCACTGTCACCACCGCTAAGCAACCAGAGTATCAGCAGCAACCAGTTTCATTCAAGGACTGTGTAAAGAGACTATTATCTGTATATATGTGAATATATATATATATATATATATATATATATATATGATTCCCGCCAGTGAGAAGCTGTGTAAGAAGATTTCAGTAAACTTGTTTAAGTTACCTGAGCCTTGGTGTTTACTGCTGCACCACATCTGCACTACCTACACCTGTCCTAAACCAAAAGCCTTGGGTCAGTGTACCCAGGGGTGGGCACATACCACTCCTGGCCACAGTAACTAGTTAGTACAACAACACCTTGCCCTGCTAATCCAAAATTAAGCAACCCAAGGTCATGCATATATGCTCATCTTTACTTACAACACTACAGTTGCATACATTTCTACTAGCAAATAAAGTGCTCAAAAGCATATTCAGAGACTTTTATTTAATCTTTTTTTAAAGGGCAACTGCCAAAGGAAACTGTAACCAAATTCTGAACATCCACTCTAAGTCAGTGTTCTCACGTGGCCGCTCAGCTCAAAGGGAAGCCCCGCTTAGGCCCTGTTCATACTGAGCAAAAATGGTGGGATTCCGCAGCGGAGACCCGTTTTTGCTCAGTGTGAACGGGGCCTTACTGCCGCCAGCCGCCCGCTTGGGGGCACAAAATTTTGCCCCTCTAAATGTAAAGTGAGTGTCAATGCGTACTATGTATGCTTCCCACTTACTACTGTACAGGAGTAGGAGATCCAGAGGGAAATCCCTGCTCCTGTACATTTATTTTGTAGCATACTACGTAATGTATGTATAGAAGCAGGGAGTCCCTACTCTTGTACACAAGAGTGACGCACGTCTTCTCCTGCGGGCAACGCGTGATGAAGTAATTTCCTAACGCGCAGCCTGTAGGAGAAGACCTGCAAGCCACAGAGACTACAGGAGCATGAGGCCGGCCAGCCTGGTTGGCAAGGAAAGATGAACGACTGATCAGAGAAGACGCCCCACCTGGATGTCACTGGATGTAACTGCACTAATCTGATGCTGTGTAAACCAATATAACTAAATTTCAAAATATTGCATCAAATCTGCAACCGATGTACATGTAAATGTACACTAACTGTTCTACTAGAGTTAATTTGCTTTGCTACATTAGACTAATGTACCAATGTTCCTGTGGTAAGTTTTTGGTTTGCCTAACTTTGCTTGAACATTGCTCAGCTCACTTGCTATTCCGCTCATCAGTGGCTGAAGCTTAGAGGGAACATTGCTTTAAGTCAGTGATGGGCAACCTTTTGAGCTTGGTAAGTCAGCATTCGGCGAAAAAACGAGTATAACTCGAATGGTGTGTCACTTTGAGAAAAAAACACAATTTTGCGTTATTTGTAGTTTAAGTAACAAAAATACTTAATTTTAATATGTAACTGTACTTATTAAACAAAAAAATATTTATTGTGTGAAGTAAACTAACCCCCCCCCACACACACTACCACACCTGACCCCCATACCTCCACATACACTACCCCACCTGACCCCCATCCCTCCCCATACACTACCCTACCTGACCCCCATCCCTCCCCATACACTAATAATAATAATAATAATAATAATAAAGCGTTTATTTGTATAGTGCACACAGATTCTGCAGCACTTTACATACTTTTTGCCAATTATTGCTCCCTGTCCCCATTAGGGCTCACAATCTAAATACTACCCTACCTGACCCTTACACACACACACACACACATACACACACACACACACACACACACACTACCCCACCTGACCCCCATCCCTCTCCATACACTACCACACCTGACTCCCATCACTCCCCATACACTACCCTACCTGAAACTTCCACATACACTACCCCACCCAACCTCCATCCCTCCTTACTACCTTAACTGACCCCCATCACCCCACACTACCTTACCCGACCCCCATCCCCACACACACTACCCCACCTGACCTCCTTACCCACATACACACTACCCAAAATCCCCCCTCCCTCCCCCCACACACAATACCCCACCTGGCCCGATCCCTCCTCACACACACACAATACCCCACCTGGCCCCATCCCTCCCCACACACACAATACCCCACCTGGCCCCATCCCTCCCCACACACACACAATACCTCACCTGGCCCCATCCCTCCCTAAACACTCACACACAATACCCCACCTGACCCATCCTCCGACCCCCATCCCTCACCACACACACTTACAATACTGCTGCGGGCCGTGGCACCATGAGACGGCGCTGGAGGCAGGAGCAAGGCGGGTCTGGAAGCAGGAGTAAGACGGGGCTGGAGTGCGGCACCGCTCCGGCCAGCCGTGCAGAGCTATTGTGACATCAGAGAAGCTGCCTCCGGGCGGTATATGGGGCGGGGAATACGTTGGGCTGGACTGCCTTGGAGCTTGCATGCGGCCGCATACTCCTCCTTATGCGGCCGCATGGCAACCACGTGTAAGCGACTATGGCACTGACACGCGTGTCATAGGTTCGCCATCAGGGCTCTAAGAACTGTTACTTTGTAACCCTGTGCTATAAGAGAACTCATTGCTTAAATTGCTCTGTTTGCCAGTTATAACTGTGTATGGACTGTTCAATCATGCACATAACATCACAGGTACATCCCAGATTCCATATACCAGTGTACCCCAGGGACTTTCTACCCTGTGCAGATGCCTATTGACAAAAGATACAAGATTATTTATTAGGAATCCACATGGTCAGCCAGCTACAAAGCCACCTCATAACTGACCCCACCTGAGGGACTCCTACCATCTACTGCTCTGAGTACCCCACCTGTCATCCCTTCTGTTTAATACACTTTCTCATTGCATCCTGTTGCAATTGACATGCATTGTACAAAAACAGAAAATAAGTTGAAATGCCTTTAAATAATGGGAAAGAAAACAAGACAGTATTTGTGCATCCTACTTAAAAAATGGAACCTGATGGAAATGTGCCAAAAGTAGACCAGATGTGATGTAAACCTTAAAATTCAATGTTGTCATAAGACATATTACAGATAGACTTAAAATACATTTGAACTATAAAGTTTACCCAGTAAGGTGCCTAATTTTTAATTGAACATTTTAAGGGATACTCCAGTGAAGTTTTTTCTTTCAAATCAACTGATCTCAGAAAGTGCCAGAGATTTGTCATTTACTTTTAATAAAAAAAGCCAAGTTTTCCAATACTTATCAGCTGCTGTATGCCCCGAGGAAATGGTCTATTCTTTCCAGTCTATTACAAATAAAATCTTTGCTGGAGTACCCCTTTAATTTAATTTCCTCATTTTAAAGGGCATATGTTGCCTATATTTTCTTTTACTGATTAGAATCACATACTAAAAGTTGTTCTTTCTGATAACACATTCCCTTTAAGTAAGACTGTATAAGGTTTTGCATGATTTTTCAGTTGATCAGGATGTTGCTAGGGTCAATAAGTACACTGTTTTCTTTAACCACAACCATATCTGAATATATAAAAATAAAAAAGAACATTGCATAGCTAAAATTGTAATAAAACACAGAACTACCTAATGTGTCTAAAAGACAATTAAAATGCTAATGAAAGGTCAAAAAATGCACATAGAGTAAATATTTAGAAATATTTTATAATTTCTTCAACATGACATCAAGCCTCATGTGGTCACTACATTGCCTGTCTACTTTTTACTATGTTATCTACACTATAAGGCCAAAATTGTGTGGACTTTCTTCCTAACTATTGGCTTACATTGTCACCCATTACAAACAGATATAAAATCCAGCACAGAAAGTGAAGTTTGGGTTGGGAGCTTCATGAAATTTTGGTCGTCACACATCTGCGCGTAAACCTGAGATCACCATGCACAATGCCAAGCATCGATTGAAGAGGTATAAAAAAATGCTGCTGCTGGGCCCTGGAGCAATAAAAATATTTTCTGCAGAGTAATAAATAACTTTCCATTATTTGGAAAGCAGGAGAGGTTTTCTGTGGGGATTTGCTACTGCTTTTGACAGTTTCTGTCACTGACAGAGGTGGCATCAGAGAGCACTGTGTCAGGCTGGAAAGAATATACCACTTCCTGCAGAACATACAGCAATTGATAAGTACTTATCGCAGAACTATCCTTTTAAGTTGCCAACAATCACCTTTCATACTTTCTTGTGATATGTGCCTAAGAGCTTTCTTCCATTTGCTAACCCTATTTTGGAGAACTGTTCCCCCCCCACCTCAGCATGCTATGTATTGCTGACAATGTTTTGCTCCCTGGTCCCTTAAAACTCACCCCATACCTACTTTTAATCTCATCAAATAATATCAATTTATCATTCGTAAATAACTGGGATATATACTTTACCCCCTTTTCCCAACCAAAGTTGTGAATCCTGTATTTTTAAGTACTCCTTCAAATTGTGATTCCCCCAATAGTTAAAGTTCAAGCTACCTTTAATTTTGCAAATCTTTTTTTATGTCTTTCCATATCCTCTTGTGCAGACTAGAATATAAAAAAACAAAACACAGCAATCGCTGAGCTCAGGGAAAAATCAAATGATGTACTCACTGAAGAGTCTCCACTGATGCATTGCCCCCTATAAATTTAAATATGCAAAAGAAGGGTCCGTGGAGCCTCAGTTACGAGTCTCAAAACACGGGAATAGCCAGATATCCCTCCAGGGGAGGGAAGCCTATTGCCAAGGGGTGCTTCCCAGTGGGGAGATCACCAAACCACCCTGATACGTAGCCCCTTAAGTCCCACTCGGTTGCGAGTATTGGAACATAAATAGGGAAATACCAGGGTGGCCCCTTTTACGTCAAAGTCTAACTCTGTGGCGAGTATTGCGACATGACAAGGGTTTACCAAGGCAGGCATCCATCCACAAACAATCGTTTCGGGGTAGTTGCCCCTCGTCAGTGTGGAGTAGGATTCCGGCTAACAGGGGCAATGAAAAATAGACCAACAAAACACAGCAGTCGCTGAGCTCAGGGAGACCAGCGACAAAAAAATCAAGTGGAGTACTCACTGAAGAGTCTCCACTGATGCATTGCCCCCTATAAATTTAAATATGCAGTCTAACTCTGTGGCGAGTATTGTGACATGACAAAGGTTGTCATGTCGCAATACTCGCCACAGAGTTAGACTTTGACGTAAAAGGGGCCACCCTGGTATTTCCCTATTTATGTTCCAATACTCGCAACCGAGTGGGACTTAAGGGGCTACATATCAGGGTGGTTTGGTGATCTCCCCACTGGGAGGCACCCCCTTGGCAATAGGCTTTCCTCCCCTGGAGGGATATCTGGCCATTCTCGTGTTTTGAGACTCGTAATTGAGGCTCCACGGACCCTTCTTTTGCATAGAATATAAAAAAACCTGAATTTCTATTTTTCAATCTTTCTGCTTCCAGTGCTACAAAAACAGCCACATATTAAAAGTGTACCTGTCATTATAACTTTCAAAATCTAAATCAACAGTCGATGTGAAATAAAGCAAGTTTTTAATATACATTCATAATTTTTTTTTTGTTGTTGTTATCATGTTGTGAAACAAAGCTGAACTTACCAGAAATCTGCGAAATCCGCTACAAGCGGCACCCGGGACCGCGGCGGTTCAGAGCGGGGCTGCGCCCTAGCGACCGCTGGACGTACGGGTATGCCCAGGGTCGTCTAGGGGTTAAAATCACAATTATATTTATGACTGAAAAAAACAGCACAATGCTAAGAAATACTATGCCTGGGTTAAAAAGTAGAACATCAGGATGACAAAAAAAGTTTGTGTTTGTATTTTGTAAGCATGTTTTCTACTACATAGAGCATGGCACATTAGTAAGGGTCAATATTTTCTATTAGGGCTTCACATTCTAGTGACAATTGATTAGTTCTTCTGAATTGCCTATTTTCTTTTTGCCAACACAGCAGGGCATTGTTCTTTTCAGCAAGGTATACTTCATTTTGCTCTGTGTGGTGTGGGAATATATCGACCTGAGATTTAATTTTTACTGTTCAGAAATAGTGATTCTGCTACAAAAAAAGCATACTAATTACAACTGTGTACAAAAAAAATCAAATCTCTAATAATGTTAATAAAAACAATAAAATGTATGAAAACTACGATTCGCTACGAAGCATGACGCTAATTCACTTTGTGAAGCAAATTTAGCAGGCTTTGTTAACAAATTCGCTAAACATGTCGACCGCACATGTTTCGTTACAGTACAGTCACTAGGCGGGTGCATAAATCCTTGCAGCCGTCCTATTGTGTGCATGTCTCCCTATTATGTTGGCACGCATCCCTTACACTCTATATATAGTATGACACTTTCTCGAGGGGGGCAGTCGGCTGTGTGTGAAGGGGAGAGAACAACTGCAACAGGCATGTTATTGAAAGGCAGAGAGGAGATAGAGTGCGGTATAGGAGAGAGGTATAGAAAGAAAGAGATAGGGAGGGAGGGGAGAGTACATTGTGGGTGGGGGTTTGTGGGTGAAGTTAAACCCATTGTTAATCTAGTTTGTGGTTGCTGTGGGTGAAGCTAAACCGGTGTTAAGCCAGTGTCCAGTTAGCCCAGTGGGGTGCTGTGGTTAAAGTTAACCCAGTGTTAAGCCAGTGTCCAGTTAGCCCAGTGTGGGTGCTATCTGTGAAGTTAACCTGGTGTTTAGCCAGTGTCCAGTTAGCCCAGTGTAAGTGCTGTGGGTGAAAGGAAGCCAGTGTCCATTCAACCAAGTGTGGGTGCTGTGGGTGAAATTTAGCCAGTGTCCAGTTTATCCAGTGTGGGTGCTGTGGGTGAAGTTAAGCAGTGTCCAGTTTACCCAGTGTGGGTGGTGTGGGTTAAGTTAAGACAGGGTTAAGCAAATGGCAAGTTAACCTTGTGTGGGTGCTGTGGGTGCAGTTAAGCCAGTGTCCACAAAACCCAGTGGGGGTGTTGTGGGTGAAGTTAACCCAGTGTTAAGCTAGTGTCCAGTTAGCCCAGTGGAGGTGCTGTGGGTGAAGTAAAGCAAGTGTCCAGTTAACCCATTGTGGGTGTTGTGGGTGAAGTTAAACCAAAGTTTAACCAGGATCCAGTTAACCCAGTGTTAAGCCAGTGTCCAGTTAACTCAATGTTGGTGCTATGGGAGAAGCTACGCCAGCGTTAATCTAGTGTCCAGTTAACCCAGTGTGGGTGCTGTGGGTGAAGTTAACCTAGTGTTAGGCCAGTGTCCAGTTAACCTTCTGTCTCTATTAGAATGGGCACCCCTGTAATGCTGAGGCAATTTTCACTAGAATGAGCACCCAGGTGGCCTCATTTTGGGGCTTAGGCTGGCCTGGGTTAGGGAGCAGAGCTCACAGTTTTAAGGAATTTAAGGTGGGTTTTATTAAATGAAAGGTAAATTAAATTAAGAGTCGGCATAGGTAATAAGGTTAGGGTGTAGGGGCTTCCTCTTGAAGTTTTCAGCTTGACACGGTGAGGGAGCTTGTCTTGGTGATCCAATGAGCAGACAGGTCAGGAGGGAGAGGCCAGACTAAGTAAGACACCCTGATAAAAGGGCTGGCACCATAAATCTGTAAACTGCCACAAAATTCCTTTTGATATCGAAAAATGTACTTCTACCACATCACACCCCCATGGTCAGAAGACAATCAATGTGTTAGTGAAGAGCTTTCAGAGCTAAAAGAACTATAGGTGTATCCAATATTACTTCTGCTTCACAGTCAGGATCAATACATTCAATCACACTATTTTTCTTATCGCAGGTATAAATAGACACTTATTCCTTCCTCTCTTCCATTGTAAAAAAAACAGTTAGTTTTCCCACATAGTCATTCAAATCAATGAACACCTGGAACAAATCAATTTTTTCGGAAGGACAGAATGAAAAACCCTTCTTGAGAAAATCCTCCCATGTGTTTTCCTCCTTTGTTCCTCCTCCTTCTTCTTCCTCCTCCTCCAATTCTAATCTCTTCCTCGATTTCACTCTTTCCATAGGTGTAAAATACTGGGGCTCTTCATCCATACTACAGTTTGCTCTACTTTTTTATTATCTACTTTTGCAAGGTTTCTTGTTTAAACATCCCGCCCCCATTTCTAACGCGGATCGTGCTAGGACTCATACCTCTCACTCGGATAGAGTCAGAGGAAGTATTAAAAAGGAATTTGGGGAAACATTCTAAATGGACACATCTGTTATCTTTTACTCCATAATAACACATTCTTCCTTCTCTATCACCTTCACTGCCTCCATCTCCAGATTTTATTATGTACCTTCTCTACCTTTTCAATTCCAGAATAATTATACTAATTTATCCTCCTATCTGTATTCTTATACATGATGATCTTATAATTGCTATTATAAAAAGGTCCTTGAATATTTTGGTTCATAATCCCTTTTTGTTTGAAGCCGTTTTGTCCTATGTTACCCTGTCCTAGGTACCTGTTCATATGTGCATTTATTTCTAACTTCCTGCATCGCTCCCACATGTGATATTGATGCACTATTATGTTCCAATCAGTGATAAGCGAACATCCCGAAGTTCGGTTCGGACCCCAAACATTAACATAAACAAAAAATGATCATGATCAGTTCGTGTTCGCCGAATTTTTACAAACAAATAACGAACATACAGTAAAAGCGCATGTTTTGGTCCAGGCAGTTGCATACATGCGTTAGCATTTTGTTTGCATTTATTTGCGTACAGATTGTGTACGTTTCATTCTAGAGTTACACACATGCGTACAGATTATCAAGCGCAAAGCGTACATTACGCTTGCAAGTTCGAATATGTTCGAAAATGATCATCCAAACATCAAACATATTGTCCGTGGTCAACAAACATGAACAATTAGCATCATGTTCGCACGAACATACAAACATTTACGAACTTGTTCGCTCATCACTAGTTCCAACTCCTGAGTTTGCCTCTGTTCTGCCATGCTCTGTGTGATAGTCTCCTATCTTGTCACTTCCTTTTATCACGTGTGAATCCTGTTTGTGAAAAATCTCTCCAAATTTTATTCATTTTCCCCCCCAGAACGTATTTTTCTGTCTTCAATATTTTTCTTTACCTTCTCGCCTCAATTTATATTCAATACTCCGCTTAATAATATTCATTAGCAGGTTTTTTACACAGGGCTCCTTTTTTTGGCTAATAATAAATAAATAAATTAAATTACAAAATAAATAATTGTGCATGCCACCAACTTGTAAAAAACATGATTTTCAAAGCTTAACTTTGTTCTAAAATCCAAACCTTTTGGACCAAGACATAATATCTATAACAAAAAATTGCATCAAATCATAATGAGGTGATGAGAATATTAAGGAATAATTTTAATAAATAATAAATAAATAAATAAATAAATAATAATAATTATTTTAATGAGGATGTACCACCAGGTACATCCTCTTTAACCTGAACCCATGGATCGAACAGCGCCGTGCACGGGAACCGGACCGTGGGTTCAGGTTAAAGAGGACGTACCTGGTGGTACATCCTCTTTAAGGAACATATTTTTGTTAATTGTGGTTTGAATTTTTTACAAGCCCTCACATAAAAGAAAAGTTATACATGTTACATATTGTTGTAATCGTAACGACTTGAGGAACATATATAATATGTCAGTTTTACCCCAGGGCGAATGGCGTAAAAACAAATATCCCCCAAATAAACAGTGCGTTTTGTTTTTTTTCAATTTCACCACATTTTGTTTTCTGGTTTTGCAGTGTACCTTATGAAAAAATTCAGCCTGTCATTGCAAAGTACAATTAGTGGCGCAAAAAATAAGGGCTCATGAGGGTTTCTAGGTGAAAAATTGCAAGTGCTATGGCGTTTTAAGCACAAGGAGGAAAAAACGAAAACGCAAAAAACTAAATTGGCCCGGTCCTTAAGGGGTTAAACTTTTATTGGGAGGGGAGTTTATAAGGTTTTTTTTATTACACTTTTTTTCTTAGATTCTTAGATTGCATTCACTGGTCTATGCTATGCCATAGCATAGCATAGATCAGTGTTTTCGGCGATCTATGCATAGAGCCTGCCTGAGAGCAGACTCTATACATAAAACACTGATCCGACAGGACGGTGGTAAGTGGATTA
Organism: Dendropsophus ebraccatus; assembly: GCF_027789765.1. Classification (NCBI taxonomy): domain Eukaryota; kingdom Metazoa; phylum Chordata; class Amphibia; order Anura; family Hylidae; genus Dendropsophus; species Dendropsophus ebraccatus. Next base: position 115,085,072 of record NC_091455.1, read on the forward strand.
CCCCACCCGTCTGCACAAGCGATTGGGACACCCACATGGCCGTGGGGATCTTGATCACTCAGTGACAGAAGCTTGTTCTGTCACTGAGTACCTTAAACGCTGCGATAGCTAAAGATCGCAGCGTTAAAGGGATTAATGGCAAGCAGCTGAGGGATTGCAGCTGTCTGTCATTACCCTCGGCTCCCTGGATTGTGATGTGTGCGGGGCCGTTCTCACTGCAGCGGTCCCACACACATCAAACCCCTCCCTCCAATAACTCAGCTCTGCATACTATGTCACAGCAACAATGGAAAACTACCAGCTTCTAAGCTTAACATAACAAAAAGACAATTACATACCAAGCAAAGTTCAATACTACAAAACAGTACAAGTGTGCACTACAGAAAAACACAGTGCAAATTAACCCTTGAAAGTACAATAAAGTGAGATGGTGATGGCCTTCCATTATAGCGATTGTCCGCAAATGTCCATGATCAAAGGTACCCTTACTCCTGGGCACTACATATGTAACTCCCATCACTAGATGTCACTGTTCTATTGCGCTGCTGATAGTTAAAAGCTGATAAGGGGTAAATCATGTCTCTATTATTGATTGTGTATTTCCTGCCACTGTCTTCTGATTTCGACTAACCAATCCTTGTGCTAACTACCTCAGGAGTATCTATTTGTCACAGAAGGTTATCCTATGCTTATTGCCCAATCAGGGCCCTTCCTGTTAACCCTATATATAAAGTGGGGTGGGACTAATGCAATCAGTTGTTTACTTTGTTGTTCAGTCTATTCACAGTGTATGAAAGAGAGAATGTCTTCGCAGAGCCTGCTGAGCGTGTTCTGGCCTGCTGGCAGAAGCCTTGTATGGGACTTCTGTTATTTTTCTGTCTACAAGATTCTAGCCATCTCCAGCTAGAGCACCCTGTGGGGAACTGAGGTGAAGGACGGGACTAACCTATTAACGTTGGGGGACTGTATTCTCTACTTCTGCTACTTCTGAAGGATTCTACAAGTAACTGAGGTACCAAACTAGTCAGTAGTTTAGCTAAGTGCAAAGGCCGAATCTCTACTGCCACTTGTTTTTTGAGGGTCTCCTAGAAAACTAGCTCTCCCACTAGGTGGGCTAGAACTCCCTGATTGCGTGTCGTTCCGTGCCCATATGGTAGTGTAGGCAGAGGTCCCTTCCCCTTGACTCAGGACTTTTTTCTAAAAGCCCCAGCTGAGCCACTGTGTCTAAAAAGGCCCGAATCCATAGCCATCAATATCCTAACTGAACTTTGCTACACAACTAAAGTCTATCTTAACTAATGCTAAATCTAGTAACAGTGTATTAAAACTACTACCAGTACGTATATTCAACTCAACTGCTATATTCTCAAATGTATCTGAACTCAACTGCAGTATTGTCTTAAGTATATTACAAGTGTATTCCAGTATTGCAAGCAGTTATTGTCTTCTCAAGATTGTCAAGTTCTTATAAGTGTTTGTGGACTCTGTATCTCTGCCTAAAGCATGTGAGAACACTGCCAGTGTACTAACTCCCCAAAGGAGTGATTGTCGCTTTGCACAAAATGCTACAAAATGCTTCTCTGTCAGACACTATGAGAAGATCACATATTACACTGATCAATGCTATGCAATAGCATAGCATTGCCCAGTTTATACAATCTAATTATTGCGGGTACTAGTTCACAAGCATATGTCTATTTATTTAATTATGCAAAACAAGAGTCTGTGGAGCTTCAGTTACGAGTCTCAAAACACAGGATAGCCAGATATCTCTAGCCTGTTGCCAACGGGGTGCCTCCATGATGGGGAGAGCACCACACCACCCTGATAAATAACCCCTTAAGTCCCACTCGGTTGCGAGTATTGGAACATAGACAGGGAAACAACAGGGTGGCCCCTTTTGTCAATGTCTAACTCAAGGTGAGAGTATTGCGATCATGACAAGGGCTTGCAAAGGCAGGCTTCCACCCACAGACAGCCGTTTCGGGGTTTTTGCCCCTCGTCAGTGTGGGGTAGGATTCTGGCTAGTTGGGGCAATGAAAAATCAACCAACAAAACACAGTAATCACTGAACTCAAGGAGAACAGCGAAAAAAATTCCAATGAAGTACTCAATCAAGAGTCTCCACTGATGCCCCCAAAAATTTAAATATGCAAAACAAGAGTCCGTGGAGCCTCAGTTACGAGTCTCAAAACACGGGATAGCCAGATATCTCTAGCCTGTTGCCAACGGGGTGCCTCCATGATGGGGAGAGCACCCCCATCATGGTGTGGTGCTCTCCCCATCATGGAGGCACCCCGTTGGCAACAGGCTAGAGATATCTGGCTATCCCGTGTTTTGAGACTCGTAACTGAGGCTCCACGGACTCTTGTTTTGCATATTTAAATTTTTGGGGGCATCAGTGGAGACTCTTGATTGGGTACTTCATTGGAATTTTTTTCGCTGTTCTCCTTGAGTTCAGTGATTACTGTGTTTTGTTATTTATTTAATTAAAAAGAACTAAATAAATAGACATGTGTGAAATTGCCATCTATTGAAATATAACAATACTGTTCCCATACAGTTAATGGTGTAAACAAAAAGAGGATAAAATGCCAGGATTGCTGTTTTTTTCTACATTATATCTAAAAATCTTTTTACAAAAAGTGATAAACATACATAAATTTGATATAAATAAAAACTAGAGATCATGGCACAAAAAATGACATCCCATACAGCCCCATAGGTGAAAAAAATAAAACCACTATAAAAGTCACAATAGAGCAATTTAATTCATCATTATTTGCAAAAAAATGTTTCACTGTAAAAAAAAAAAAAAAATTAGTAAAAAAAAATTGAAAAGCTACGTAAACATGCATTTTATTGTATTTGGACTGAAGTATAGAATATTATGTCAGTTTTACTGTAAAGTGCATTACATAGACACAGGAACCCCCAAAAGGGTTTCATCATTTTGGGGTAGTTCACAGAAAAATTAGAATTTACGTCTATTACTAAATAAATAGACATGTGTGAAATTGCCATCTATTGAAATATAACAATACTGTTCCCATACAGTTAATGGTGTAAACAAAAAGAGGATAAAATGCCAGGATTGCTGTTTTTTTCTACATTATATCTAAAAATCTTTTTACAAAAAGTGATAAACATACATAAATTTGATATAAATAAAAACTAGAGATCATGGCACAAAAAATGACATCCCATACAGCCCCATAGGTGAAAAAATAAAACCACTATAAAAGTCACAATAGAGCAATTTAATTCATCATTATTTGCAAAAAAATGTTTCACTGTAAAAAAAAAAAAAAATTAGTAAAAAAAAATTGAAAAGCTACGTAAACATGCATTTTATTGTATTTGGACTGAAGTATAGAATATTATGTCAGTTTTACTGTAAAGTGCATTACATAGACACAGGAACCCCCAAAAGGGTTTCATCATTTTGGGGTAGTTCACAGAAAAATTAGAATTTACGTCTATTACAAAATCTTGAGTCTTCCAGTACTTATTAGCCGCTGTATGTCCAGCAGGAAGTGGTGGATTCTTTCCAGTCTGACACAGTGCTCTCTGCTGACAAATCTATCTGTTACCAAAACTGTCCAGAACAGTTGCAAATTATTATAATCACCAGCTGATTTGAAACACATTTTTATGGGGTAAACTACTCATTTAATGGTAGAGTGAAAGGTGCCATTACAAAGGTGCCAAAACAAGCCCTTACATGGCCCTAAACATGGAGAAATAAAGCACCTTAGAAGGTGAGGAGGAAAAAATGAAAATGCTAAAATTAAAATTGGCCTTGTTATTTAAGCCATTTTGGGCTGTGTCATTTTTTAATATGTTATTACTTATGGAAAGTTAGACACATTCCTAATGTACATTAATTATGGGAAATGCACATATACTGCTATTTCTCTTAATTTAGCAGATCATGGAGTGTTAGAATTCTGTCAAAAACCATGATGTCACGAATTAGTTGTAATTCCTATGGAGTGTCCAGCAGGGGGCACACTATATAGAAGTCAATGAGTACCATTGAATTCTATATAAAGTGTGCTCCCTGCTGGACACTCTCTGGATTCAATGGATGTCTATGTAAAAATGTAATGTAATGTACAGTATGTTTTTGATTAAATACATTTATGGAATACTTTGGGGAGCAAGTGTCCTTGCTCCCCAAAGTATTCCATAAATATATTCAATCAATACATTTGCACCGAACAGGGAGGTACACAGGTGCCTGTGCATCTAACTACCTCCTCCCTCCCTCCCTGCTCAGTGCTAAACACATATACACTGTACTACTATAGTAGTACCAGGGGTACTGGGAAGAGCCGGTTGCCAGTGGTCCCGGAGCGTCAAAATTGGCGCTCCTGGACCGGGTGGAAGCAGGCTGGTAAGATTTAGGCTGGGGAGGGCCTAAAACAATGGCTCTTCCCACCCTGGTTTTACCAGGCTGCTGTCGTTTGGTTTTTAACCCAGCTGGTTATAAAAATAGGGGGGAGCCTATGCGTTTTTTAAAAAAATAAATAAACAATTTAAAAAAAACGGGTCCCCCCTATTTTTATAACCAGCCGGGTTAAAAACCAAACGACAGCAGCCTGGTAACACCAAGGTGGGAAGAGCCATTGGTTTAGGCCCTCCCCAGCCTAAATCTTAACAGCCTGCTGCCGCCCGATCCAGGAGCGCCAATTTTGACGCTCCGGGACCACTGGCACCCGGCTCTTCCCAGTATCCCTGGTGGCATTGGGTACTGGGGTAATAATGGGGGGTTAGTGTTAGCCATTTTATACCGGCTAACACTAGGCCCCGACTTAGTAATGGATTCCGTCTATTAGACGGCTTCCACTACTAAGTCTATAAAGTAAAGAAATAAAGACAAGACACAAGTTAAAAAAAAATTTTCTTCAAATAACGACACCCCCACACCCCTCATTGACCATTTTATTAAAAAAACAAAAACAAACGACCGCTGGTCATCGATGTAGTCCACGTAATCCGACGTAATCCACAGGATACCGATATCTGAAAAACTAAAAGGGAGAAACACACAAAAAACACAAACAGGAGCACAACACCCATCATTGTGAGCGGTGTTGTGCTCCTTACAGTATGCAGCATCTTTACAGATCGCTGCTTACAGTCTGGCCCCCAAGGGGTTAAGGGAGGATGTATTGCATCCCCCTTAACCCCTTGGAGGCCAGACTGATGTCAGACTGCACCCATCCCAGCAAGGAAGGGGTTAAGTGACCCCCCTTCCTTACTGGGAGGGGTGCAGTGCAGGGGAGGGGGTGGGGAGAGCTCTATACTCACCCCGATGTGTCCTCTTCACTGGTCTGCAGCACAATGAAGTCACTGTGCTGCGGACCCGCTAAGTATATGTGCGCTCAGCCGATCAGCCAATCAGCTGAGCGCACATATAATTCTAAATGTTTCTTCTAATAATGCTATTGTGATAACATAATTAGAAGAAACATTTGATGTTTCAATTAAAGTAAAGTGATGATTAGTACAGAATGCTCTATTGCCGGCAATATGAATTAACGGCTTACTGGAGCTTCCTGTACTAATTAATATTTAATTAATAAAACACATTTTCGTTGAAATAAAATCAGTTTCGTTGTTGAATAATTTAATTTAAACGAATCCATCATTGTGCAATTAAATATACTGTCAAAAAATAAATATATATATAAATAAATGTATATTTATATATATATTTATTTTAACAGTATATTTAATTGCACAATGATGGATTCGTTTAAATTTAATTATTGAACAATGAAAGGGACTTTATTACAACGAAAATGTGTTTTATTAATTCAATATATTAACCATGAGAGACATCGGCATTACTGCAGAGGATCGCAAACCCCGGTAATAGCAATTCATGTAAACTGTGTTCCCTGCTTTCCCAGATGCATCCAGAGGTGTTTGCATCACTTTCTTAAGATTTTATTTGTTATTTTTAGTTGAACCAGATTTCCAAGTAAATGACCGTATGTTTTCAGCCGCATGTCTATTTCTTCCCACGGCCGTAGTTTCAGCCGCACATTTCCAGCCGCATAAAAAATACAGCCGCACACATACATAGTGTGAACATAGCCTCAAGGTGGAAATAAATATGATATAAAAAACTGGCATTTTAACAGCGGTGTGAATATTTTTTATATCCACTAAATGCATATCAATTTCTCCATTTTTATGCATCTTGTTCATTGAGGTCTTATTTGATTGTGTCACAGCATCCTCCTGTTAAAATACATGCAAAATTTTTCCTGGTAGGTATGTGACTTCATAGTCACTAAACAATTGCACTTATATGCACACAAGTGGTGATCTTACCAGTATGTATACAATCTATGTGAACACAGCTTGTTATTCAGCTCTCCAATGACCATAAATGCAGTACCTTCATTCAATGATACTGGTCTCGGCCCACAGATGACCAGTGTATAAAACAGGAACCCTACTCCACACACTGTCGTGGGGTATCCTTCCTAATACATAAAGCATTACCGTTCATTTGTCATTCCTCACATGTGGACAGTGACAGACGCTACGTATGCATCCATTGCACCTTGTTCAGACTGGAATTTATTCTTATAGCATTGTACATTCCACCACCCTATAATAGTACTGTTTTAAAAAAAGTGGTTGGTATACTGGATGCTCTTCTGTCTCTGCCCACCGTGATAGTCGGGGACTTTAATAATGCTCTATAACATAACCTGGATAAATTCTCCCAATCCCCTGCACAGTGCCCTAGACCCACCCCCCTAGCGACTCTCTTACTGGAAATAGGGTTATGTGACATGTGGAGATTGCGTAATCCCAAAACAAGACAATATTCTTGTTATTCTAGCTCCCACAGTATGCTTTCTAGAATCGATCTAGCCCTGGGAAACCAGACTATGCTTTCCTGTACTAAATCTGTTGCATACCTCCCGAGAGGGGTGTCGGACCACTCCCCCGTCCATGTCACTCTGTGCTGGGGGGATGGCCCACATTTGCTAAAGTCCCCATGGTGCCTCCACCCCTTCTGGTTGCAGCTAGTGGATAAAGATAGCCATATTAATGCCCTGTTAAGGGAATTATTAAGTATTAACACTGGCACTGCTTCCGTGGCCTGTGTGTGGGACACCATGAAGGCGTATATATGGGGAATTTATATACAGAAGATCAGTATACACAAATCTAAATCCAGAGCTCTTACCAAAGCGTTAGAAGAACGGGTTATCCAGACTGAGGCACAGTATATCTCTGACCCCCACGCCCGTTACCGCCAAACACTGGAAAGAGGCACAGGACCTACATAACGACCATGTTCGCTGAGCAAAAACGTCAATTCACAAAACAATCTTTTTTCCAGGAAGGAGAGAGCACTGGCCATTTGCTAGCCACGATAGTTTCTTCACAGGGTGGGTCGTCCCATATTGCAGAACTGACTTCTGAGGGGGGCGTTAGCCACACTTCAGATGTGGACATTCTTGGCCGCATGTTTACATTCTATTTAAGACCTATATACTTCTAGATTGCGTGATTCTGACCTGTACTCTGGAGCAGTATGTATCTACTATCCTGCTACTGACTTTAACCTCGGAGCAGAGGGAGGCGCTGGAGGAATCTCTGTCACTAGAAGAGCTTGAGTTGGTGCTTAAGTCACTTAATGATAAAGCCCCAGGAATAGACGAGGTGAGGTTCTGCTTCCACAGGCGCTGGACATGTATCAGGAAGCTTTTCAGGTAAGCAGTAATAGTAGTGATTCCCAAGCCGGACAAGGATTTCCTATTACCGGATTCATACCGGCCTATCTTGCTGCTCACGGCGGATGTGAAGCTTCTGGCCAGGACCCTGGCTAATCACCTCACAACAGTTATATCCTCCCTGATCCATACTGATCAGGCGGGATTTATGCCTAATCGCTCTATATCCCTCAACCTTAGACGGTTGTTTTAACTTTGCAGGCGTTCTCGGGGGACAGACAGAGGGCGGCGGTTATCTCACTCAACGCTGCCAAAGCTTTCGACAGCATCAAGTGGGATTTTCTTTGGGCAGTCATGAGGAGGATGGGCTTTGGGCCTAATTATTTGACATGGGTGCGCTTGCTCTATACTGATCCAGGGGTTATACTCAGGATAAACAAGTGTCTGTCGCAGCATTTTACTTTAGGAAGAGGGACACGGCAGGGGTGCCCACTGTTTCCCCTGCTGTTCGCTATTGCGATAGATCCTCTGGCGTCCCTTATCTTGGGATAATTGTGATGCCTAGGGTTCAGAATTATGTTACAGAAAACTTGGTGCCTATACTGCAGAGGTGTGCTCATAAAGTGGCTGCATGGCTCCGGCTCCCCCTCTCTGTGATAGGAAGATGTAACCTACTAAGAATGATCACTATGCCTCAACTCCTATACATATTGTATAATGCCCCAGTCTGGATCCCCAAACTATACATTAAGAAAATGAATACGCTATTTCGGGAACTGATATGGAAGAAAGGTAGTGCCCAAATCCGTTTAGATACCCTACAGGGGGGGAAGGAGGTGGGTGGATTAGCTGCCCCTAACCCATACATATATTTTTTAGCAGCGCAATTGCAGCACCTGAAGGGGTGAGCGCAATCAGAGGGTCTTGGGAGATGAGGTACCCTAGTGGAATGGATGACGGGATACTCGCCCCCCATAGTAGCAGTAGAAGCTGGATGTGTGACAGCGTCTGGTTGTGCCATTCCTACATTGGCATGATATTGAAGGTATGGGAGAGTGCCAAAAAGCTACTAGGGGTGAAGGGATTCACTACTTATACCCCCTTTGGAGAAACCCAAAGTTGCCTGAAATATTTAGGCTAGAGGGCTTCTCACCGTGGTCTGCTAATGGTATAACATGTCTGTGTCATGTGTGGAAGGAGGGCTCTGTGATTATATGTGATCAGATCCGTAATCAGTATGCCCTCTTTAACACGCAATTCTATCAGTATCTGCAACTGAGACATGCCCTACAAACTCAACATGCTTTAACCCCTCTATCTCTTCTCATTGTCTGTTGCAGGAGGTGGGCGAGAAGGGTCTTTCTAAGGGGGCAATATCCTTTGCTTACGCACAACTGTTAAGCGCACACCTTAATACTGTCCCTTTGACTGTGAGGGGAAAGTGGCAAGGTGATATGGGTGTATTGGAGGACTCCCAATGAGAGGAGGTCCTGGGACTTACTCCTTCTCTTTCATTGAGTGAGGCCCAGCGACTGTCCCAACTGTATTTGATACACAGAGTATACAAGACTCCAGCCTTTTTACAGAAGATTGGTGCACGCGCTGACTCCCAGATCCCAGATGTGCCCTCCCAGATGCTGACCTTATGCATATGTTTTAGGGATGTGGGGAACTAAAATCCTATTGGACGGATGTGATAGATCTTATCAAATGAGTATTCCTGACTGACATTAGACTGACTCCTAAGCAATGTCTATTAGAAATTTTAGACGACCAGAACGTCACTGACCAGTGACCATATTACTTTAGGGATAGAGCGTGTCCTATTTCAAGCACAAAAAACTATTGCGTTTCATTGAAAAAGCCCATCAGCACCCACCCAGCGTGAATTGATCACTAGACTGAACGCTGTTATACGACTGGAGCAGGGAGTGTATGGTAAACGAAAGTGCCTCCGCAAGTTTGATCTTATAAGGGGCCGCTGGCTGGACACACCAGGGGTTCCATCTGCGCTCCTTCTACAGATATGTAGACACCCCATGCAAATGTTCCTGAACAGTGTCTAGGGGCTCTATGAGAAGGAAGGGTCTGTCTCTCTAGAGGGACGCCGCACACTAGGGACAGAAATTTATTATTAGAATGGATGGTGATGTACCCTACTCAAATGTGGTCTCCTTCTTAGCACACGGCAAACCAGGTAGATTATTGAATCTCTCTCTTGTTGATGATGGGCTGTCCTTAGGGAATTGATACACGACTGGCACATACGGTTCCCTTTTTTTTTATTGTTTAAAGCAAGTAAAGTTAAAAACAAAAAATGGAGAAGTATGTGAACAATGTAACTGTCTTTATTGTCTTTGTTATGAGTACACTTGCTCCATTTTACTGTTCAAGACATAATTGCGCCCTGTGAGGCGGCTGATGAATATTCTCTGCGGTTTACTGTCTTCTCTCAATAAAAAATTATCTGATTAAAAAAAAAAAAAAAACAGGAACCCAGTTAATGGCAGGTTTAACCCGATGTGTTTTCACTGGGGTCACTTATAGCAATGAGCAGACCTGTGGATATTCAGGTTTGAACTTGAAGAGGACAAAGTACAAAAAAGAACAGTGGCCGAGAAGGGATGGTGTTATTATTTTATGTGATTCCCAGCCACCACAACTGATGCGTGGCATCAACATGACAGGGAGAAAATAAGGTGTGCAATGTGCAACATCAGTGGCAAGGTCCACATAACCACCAATATATCAACTAGAAAGCCCAGGCAGGGACATTACGTCAATGGTTTGGGCGGATTGAGCTTGAGAAATGCATTGAGTCCATGGGACAGGCCGTGTAAAAGGCCCAGTAAACGAGTGCTGATCTAGCAGATTGACGCTTGTTTATAGTATTGATTGGGCCTTTATTCTAGCCACCAAATATTATGAAACTATTCTAAAAGACCAATTTAAAAATAGTTCTTGTCAGGCTTAGCCATTTTACTTACTGTTGTTTCAAGTCTTTAGACAAAGCAGCAGAACACTACTGCTGATCTGGACTGGAGCAGACACAGCTTTTGTATTATTATTAGTTTAGAGTAGACCTGAATTGAATGAGCAATGCCAGTGCTTTGACCAGTAATGCGCTGTCTATAAGTCACATATTACTATTTTTTTAAGAACATATGATCAATAGATTAAATCTGTTTTATGATAATAAAAAAGAAGAGTATAGCTTTTTTGCTTTTGGAAAGAATTTTTAATATAAAAAGCAGGAGAAGATACCAATGAGCATGTTCCTTTTTTGAGACCTTTCCAAAAAAGTCAGTCCGCTGTTAGGCTATGTTCGTTTTTTCAGTTCCGTTTAAAATGACGTCTGTCATTTTGAGGCTAAAATAACAGACGTTATTTAGCAGCCTAGCCTCCCCTTAGTGCAATGACGGCTGTTGGTACATTATTCTAGTTTGGGGTTACTAATTGGCCTTTGAGTGTGGCTAAATTGAACAGTCCATTGAATTTCATAGTAAAAAACGGAGAAGAACAGTGACAAAAGAAAAACTGTGTGTGAACAACTAATAAAAAACGTCCGCTGTTTGCAAAATAGAGATCATGTTCATTATTGGCCTTTTTGGTGGAAAAACAAAAACTGTGTGTGAACAACTAATAAAAAATGTCCGCTGTTTGCAAAAGACGTCCGAAAATAATGATCATGCTCATTACTTTGACGTCTGCTGTAAAAATGTCCATTTTTCAATGCATTGTGTGCATTGGATGTCCGTCTTCCCATTGACTTCAATGTAATGCCATTGCAGTCAATTAAATCGCGGCAAAAACAGATGTTTTATTAAATATCAAAATCGGGCGCCTTTTTATTTTTTATTTTTGATGTTGTGTGAACATAGCCTTGGGGAGATTTCTAGATCACAATCTGCCATTTTTTGTAATGTGGCCAGAAATCTGACAACAAAGTCAATTCTGAAATAAAGGTGCCAATTCTGAAATAAGGCCCTTTAGGTGCAGCAATCTAGGGCTGGGAAGAGCTCAGTTCCGGTATGCAGCCAGGAAGCATGTCACAGATCAAACAATTGAATTGTTCCACTCTAGTAAGGATTTAGCATTTTATTTATTAAATTTGTTTACTTATAAGTAGTCAGGAGGAAGCCAGGTGTCAGAATCGGGAGTAAAAATAACCATGAGGACAATCCAAAAAAGCAGAAAATAGTCGAATCCAGAAACAATTCTTAGGTGAAGATCAGGGTCATTCCGAAGCCAGGATCAGTAGCACAAGAAAGGGAATAAGTCACTAGCAGCAGACTGGGAATCCATGGTAGCTTCAACCTTTACATAGGTGACTTTGGGCTTTATAAACATTTGGGTATTAATTCATTATCAACCCGATGCTGCTATGTAGCAAAGCAGGAGAGCTGTGCTTTCTTTTACGGATAAAGAGGCGAGTTTATGCCAATCCAATGCCAGCCTTCACATCATTTTCTCATGCTGATGGGAAAAAAAGTACTTTCTGATTTCTTCAAGAGTTTAATTTACTGTGACTTTTCTTTCAACTTCAGTAGACTTCCAATATCTTAAACAGAAGCAGTTGTTATAAAAACCAGTCGATTTTAACATTCTGCAGACACAAAGTTTAAAATGTGGGAATGCTTGCAAGGTCAAAAGTAGATGAGTCAATGTCAGCAGTGATTTGTGCCTTGCGGATGTCTAGAGATATGAACAGGTTTTTTTTTTCTATTATTTTGTCTGGACTTTGAGAATCAGTTTTTCTGGTTAAAGAGGCAAAACAAAATATGTTCAAGTTTTACAGATCAAGATGTTTCATACGTTTGCATTGACTTAGCAGGATTTCCTTGAATTTATGAGAAAAGAAAAGCAAAGAAAAAGGTCAGGGTCAGACTGGTCCTTCAAAGTACCAAAGAGTCTTGTGGGTTCTTGTGGTCCAGGAGTCATCGAGTTACTGTAGATGTGCAAGCTGTATACTGTAAAGAACCATTTGGGTAGCTTCACACGTAACGGATTTGCAGCAGATTTCATGCTGCAAGTTTGCAGCAAAATCCGCTGCAATTTCTGTTACTGTGATTTTCAATGGGGTTACAAACCCACATGTATGTAACCTCATGTGTACTCACCAGCCCCTTAATAGTAAGTAGGCTCTTAAGAAGTGGGTGTAATAGTAGATAATAAGGGAATAGGTTCTATAAAATGAGTAGTATATTATGCATTATACTGTTTTAGGCTATGTTCACACTGCGTACGAATCCGTACGCAGGTCTTACGCTGCCGTACATGTGCGGCTGAAACTACGGGCGTGCGAAAAATCGACATGCGCCGGATGCGTACGCATCGCGAACATACGCCTGTAGTACAGTTATGCTTCCCTAGCTTGTTTCAAAGCGATCTGAGGCAGGTCATTTACTTGGAAATATTCGCCCAGCCCCGTAAACCACACAGAACCTTTTCGATCGAAAAATCAAGTTAAATTTGGCTGGAATAAGTACAGATGTAGCCAGGGTTAACATGATTCCTGACACAACAATTGTGTCAGGGAGCAATGTTAAGTCAATTAGAAAGTTGAGTTAAACGTGTCATTGTGATCAAGTTGACACTGGCTACATCTGTACTTCGTACGGGACCGCATGTAAATCCACGGCCGTGAGTTTCAACATTTCCATCCTCAAACAATGGTCTTGTTTTTTTTTCACGGCACCATATACGATCCGGCCGTAAGCTCATACGTAGTGTGCATTGTGCGGGCGTATATCGTATACTTTCAAGCGAACGCATCAACCTCAAAACTATGTGCATATATTCGCACTACGGATGGATTCATACGCAGTGTGAACATAGCCTCAGGCTATGTATCTGTGCGGCTGTATTGCGGGCGGTAAATCATCGGCCGGATTTTTCCGGTTCATGCGTACGCTGGAAAGTATACGATATACGGCTGCACAGTGCACACTATGTATGAATCTACGGCCCGATCGTAAACGGACCCGTAAAAAAAATGAACAAGACCATTGTTTGCGGCTGGAAATGCGGCCGTGGATTGAGAGGCGGTCCGTACGGAGTACTTCAAAAATAGCCGGCAATGATGCCGAATGCCGATGCCTCTAATAGTTAATATATTCAATTAATAAAACACATTTTCTTTGTAATAAAGTCCCTTTCCTTGTTCAATAATTTAATTCTAACAAATACATCATTGTGCAATTAAATATACTGTTAAAATAAATATATATAAATAAATCTATATTTATATATATATTTATTTTTTGACAGTATATTTAATTGCACAATGATGGATTCGTTTAAATTAAATTATTGAACAACGAAACTGATTTTATTTCAACGAAAATGTGTTTTATTAATTAAATATTAATTAGTACAGGAAGCTCCAGTAAGCCGTTAATTCATATTGCCGGCAATAGAGCATTCTGTACTAATCATCACTTTACTTTAATTAAAACATCAAATGTTTCTTCTAATTATGTTATCACAATAGCATTATTAGAAGAAACATTTAGAATTATATGTGCGCTCAGCTGATTGGCTGATCGGCTGAGCGCACATATAATGAGCCGGTCCGCAGTACAGTGACTTCATTGTGCTGCGGACCAGTGAAGAGGACACATCGGGGTGAGTATAGAGCTCTCCCCACCCCCTCCCCTGCACTGCACCCCTCCCAGTAAGGAAGGGGGGTCACTTAACCCCTTCCTTGCTGGGATGGGTGCAGTCTGACATCAGTCTGGCCCCCAAGGGGTTAAGGGGGATGCAATACATCCTCCCTTAACCCCTTGGGGGCCAGACTGTAAGCAGCGATCTGTAAAGATGCTGCATACTGTAAGGAGCACAACACCGCTCACAATGATGGGTGTTGTGCTCCTGTTTGTGTTTTTTGTGTGTTTCTCCCTTTTTGTTTTTCAGATATCGGTATCCTGTGGATTACGTCGGATTCCGTGGACTACGTCGATGACCAGCAGTTGTTTTTTTTTTTTTTTTTATAAAATGGTCAATGAGGGGTGTGCGGGTGTTTTTATTTGAATAAACATTTTTTTTAACTTGTGTCTTGTCTTTATTTCTTTACTTTATAGACTTAGTAGTGGAAGCCGTCTAATAGACGGAATCCATTACTAAGTCGGGGCCTAGTGTTAGCCGGTATAAAATGGCTAACACTAACCCCCCATTATTACCCCAGTACCCAGTGCCATCAGGGGTACTGGGAAGAGCCAGGTGCCAGTGGTCCCGGAGCGTCAAAATTGGCGCTCCTGGACCGGGCGGCAGCAGGCTGGTAAGATTTAGGCTGGGGAGGGCCTAAAACAATGGCTCTTCCCACCCTGGTGTTACCAGGCTGCTGTCGTTCGGTTTTTAACCCGGCTGGTTATAAAAATAGGGGGGACCCTATGCGTTTTTTTTTAAATAAATAATTTAAAAAAAACGCATAGGGTCCCCCTATGCTGCTGACCCGCTAATTATATGTGCGCTCAGCCGATCAGCCAATCAGCTGAGCGCACATATAATTCTAAATGTTTCTTCTAATAATGCTATTGTGATAACATAATTAGAAGAAACATTTGATGTTTTAATTAAAGTAAAGTGATGATTAGTACAGAATGCTCTATTGCCGGCAATATGAATTAACGGCTTACTGGAGCTTCCTGTACTAATTAATATTTAATTAATAAAACACATTTTCGTTGTAATAAAATCAGTTTCGTTGTTCAATAATTTAATTTAAACGAATCCATTATTGTGCAATTAAATATACTGTCAAAAAATAAATATATATATAAATATACATTTATTTATATATATATTTATGTTAACAGTATATTTAATTGCAAAATGATGGATTCGTTTAAATTTAATTATTGAACAATGAAAGGGACTTTATTACAACGAAAATGTGTTTTATTAATTCAATATATTAACCATGAGAGGCATCGGCATTACTGCAGAGGATCGCAAACCCCGGTAATAGCAATTCATGTAAACTGTTTCCCTGCTTTCCCAGATGCATCCAGAGGTGTTTGCATCACTTTCTTAAGATTTTATTTGTTATTTTTAGTTGAACCAGATTTCCAAGTAAATGACCATATGTTTTCAGCCGCATGTCTATTTTTTCCCACGGCCGTAGTTTCAGCCGCACATTTCCAGCCGCATAAAAAATACAGCCGCACACATACATAGTGTGAACATAGCCTAAATGTGCAACAGAAGACATGAACAATCAATTCATAAAATTTATAAGATAAAATCATCCTATTAAAAGACATAATAGACTATCTATAGTCCAGGAAAGAATACATAAATTCATATAATTTTAAAACCTTAAATGCATATATAACCAATAGTCGCTGTCCATGCAGGGGCCTTTGAACTGGCAGCTAAAGTCACAGAGATCGTATTATGCTTTATCGATCCAATGTGCAAATGTTCCAAACGTATGTAGCCTGTGTTTCCTTGTTAATGGTTCGGTACGGTTATACTTCACATAGTATGTGTGCCAGTAGGAAGGTTTTGTAACATTTGAGCAGATGAAAGTCTGTAGATATATATAGATATATGCAAATTGCAATGATTTCATGTTTGAATCACAGCGGTGAATAATCCACCTCTCACCCAATATCTGGCAGCTTTAACAGTTCGGCAAGGAGCTAGTAGCCGGGTGGAAGGTTTGTTAGTCCGGTTGTGAGATTATCCCGTACTTGCTGTATCACTTTTCAGGTCCGTGCCATCTGCATCTTCTGTCTTTGATAGAATCACATCAGAGCTGTCACAACGTCCGCATGCCGGGGAGCACGTGCCTATTCAAATTTCAGTTACAAGTCTGAGACGGTAAGGATATGGTTGAGGTTGGAATAAATGTCTATTAGCTTTGGTATCCTCTTTTAGACGCATTTCAGGAGCCTGCTCGCTCCTTTCCTTAATAAAATGTGGACAACTATAGTGTTTAATAAAGAGTTATGCCAGCAACACAATGCATCTCGAGACCAGTCCGGTCTCTTTATAAAGTGTTTAAGTGTCTAGACACTTTATAAATAGACTGGACCGGTCTCAAAACGAGTTGTGTCGCTGGCATAATTTAATATTTTAATAAATTTTATGATATTTTATATCACTATTACCCCTTGGACCTGGGCCTGTTTTACCCATCTTGGAGTGGAGGAGGATACTGACTGTCTTTGATCCCTGTGGGGATTAGTCGGGAGTGGCTATTATTAAGAGTTGTGCCTTACACCAGCACAACCTACTCAGGTGAGAGTTCTACGTGCTTTCTTTCACCACTTCAGCCGTGTCTGAATTACGCTATGGAGCGCTGTCTTATATTTTGTTTCTAGGTTACATTCGTGGCCTGTCAGATTTTTTGTGTGGCACCAGGCTTGCTGTCACTTAGTTCTGTGAAGCCTCTGTCAGCTTACATTTGTGGCCTGTCATATCTAATGTTTGGCACTTTACACCCTATAAATATCTTACTATCCTGTATTTCCAACTATGTACAATGGCTGGACCATGGACAAATGAAGCACCTAGGCCTGGTGTCAACCCAAGTTGTTAGTCTGTAAGCTCCAACGAGCAGGTCTTGTTTATACTTTGTATTTTTTATGCTGTTTTTATTTATTTATTTTAATTATTTAACTGTGTATTATGTACCTTTGTACTGTATGCATAGAAAAAAGCGCTGCGGAATCTGTTGGCGCTATACAAATAAAATTATTATTATTATTACTATTGTTGTTATAATTTTTATCTGCGAATTGGACAGAAAAATATATAAGCATCCAAAGATGTCTGGCCCTTTTCAGGGTATGGGCAGTGGCAGAGGTAGTACTCAAGGTAGTAGAAGAGGTGCAATGTGGGGTTGGGGTAGTGGTTAAGCCAACAGGCTTGGCCGAAGCATGCAGCTCCCATTAACACCCAGTGATCAGGTGAATACCAACCAGACTGATATAATGGTATTGATCCTTTAAAGTTCCAGCTTCACGACAGCCAGTAGCCAATGCCGGAGCCAGCAATCAGCAGAAGGTAATCAATAAGCAGTGCAACCACCATTCCTTGGCAAGGGCAAAGAATGAGAATGATTTAACCTCAGACTACTGATTCCACCCGTACCAGACACCCCTAGTTTTAGGTAGACACATGCGATATGTAGTATATTAGCCATCTGCTTCTTGCAGCAACCTATTGCAGGTATATAGACTGGAGTACGGTCCAGGGGGTCGGCAAGATTTAAGCTGAATAAGCTATTTTTCTTGCATAGATACTTCTCTCCAGTAAAGCTAAAATGTAAAAAATTGTGGTTTAATAACATGCCTGGAGCTCCACTTTAACATCTGGGAATATTTAATATTTAGTAGGCTTTTTTCAGTCTCAAAAAACTTAACAGCATCCTAACAATAGCATCTGCTTTTTATTACAGCAGTCTGCTCAGAATCATCATAGGAACAGACCAGCAGAATAATATAACTGAAGACTACAGTGTCAGAGACACTGAAAAAATGAGGCCTGTGTACAGCGTTCTGTTATGCATAGAGGATTTGGCATTTATTATCATGGAGGGACATCATTATCCCTTATTAATCCTGTCTAGAGGACTCCAGAATTCAACTCTAACTGTGAGTGACATCAACTAGTTGACATGGATTTAACTGACTACTTTCTTTTTTTGATCTGTGTGTTTCCTAAAATGGAATGATCAGCTGCTTATCAATAGTTGGGTTATAACTTTTAATAAATAAACTGGCCCTTATTGTGTAAAGCAGTGATTTTCAACCAGTGTGCCGTGGCACACTAGTGTGCCGCGACACATGGTCGGGTGTGCCGCGGGGAAAGTTCCCCAAACTATGGTGCCTTTGTGAAACAGGAGAAAACAATGGGGGAGAGAAACCTGGGGATGGGGGAGAAACAGGGGGGAGAGAAGTTTGGTGGAGAGAAGCACGGGGGAGAGAAGCACAGGAGAGAAGCAGGGGAGAGAAGCACAGGAGAGAAGCAGGGGGGAGAAGTATGGTGGAGAGAAGCACAGGAGAGAAGCACGGGGGAGAGAAGCACAGGAGAGAAGCATGGGGGAGAGAAGCACAGGAGAGAAGCAGGGAGGAGAAGTATGGTGGAAAGAAGCACAGGAGAGAAGCACAGGGGGGAGAAGAAAACAGGCCCAGGTTTCACACTGAGTTAGTATAAATACATTTAGAATCTATATTATTAACTATATGTATAATATGTACTGTTTTAGTGCCATTTTGGTTGGTGGTGTGCCCCGGGATTTTTTAAGTATAAAAAGTGTGCTGCGGCTCAAAAAAGGTTGAAAATCACTGGTGTAAAGGGTATAGATGTGATGGAATTTAAAGTGTCACTTGATGTCCTTGGCACCCTATTGGGGGGCTTGCGCGCCTCTGCTCTCTGTTTTCCTCTTAAAGAATTGACATGTCAATTCTTTGAGCAGAGAGGCACGGAGAGAGGAGGTGCATGAGCCCTCCCATAGACATACTGTATGACACTGAGGCAGGCAAGATTCCATAGCAAAGAGTTCCGCCAAGGAATTCCGCTGCTTTTACTCTGTGTGAACTGGCACTAACAGTGCTCCCTTCACACAGAACTTGGTATGCCTGGACTAAGTGTCTTGACACAGATAAGTATAGGTCCTTGCTTCAGTCTAACCCCCTGCCGTCTCACAGGGATGTATAGTGGATCTATCCTGTCTTTTAGTTGGCTCGGCCCTTCCTATTTTCCCAACTGACCCCATACCCTCCTTCCCATTCTTTATCTCCCCCTCTTTTTGTCCTTCCCATGGTGGACACAGTGGTAGATACAGCTCTACACAGCCTCTAAAGACCTTATATATGATTATAATGCAGTTACATCCAGTCACTCACAGGGGATGTCTTCTCTGATTGGAGTTGGTAATTTTTCCTTTTGTATGTACTTCTGGCCCAAATCATTATGTCATCTGGCCCAAACCTCTCTCATCTACAACTCTGCAGAATCTGTTGGACAGAGACAGTGTCCCAGAACCCATGTGCCACTGCTGGGTCTCAAATATGTTGGTCAGCACTAAGTGTATGTTTTGCTGGGGTCTCCTATAATCCTTTATGTATGTTGTAGTATTACTTTTTGACCACATAATGGCTGTAGCCACTTGTCTTGCACAGCCAGCATGCCAAAGGAATATGCAAGGGTTAATTGTGTTTTATCACGGACTGGCCCACAGGAGAGCAGAGGAATCCCCTGGTGGACCCTACCCTTTGGTGGGCCCCTAAACAGGAGGTGAGCCTCCCTGTCTAGCAGCTCCAGGATGACATATAGTCCCACAACACTGCTGCACATGCCTTTCACCTGTTGGAACTATACAAAAAAATAAATATTATTATTATTATTGACTCTATCTAGTAACCTGGGATTCTCTGGTAGAGCCTGGGATACTTACCCCCTCCTGCAAGTCCTGCTCCCTGGGCTCTTCCCCGGGTGCCAGGATGAAAGGTCTCCTTTAAGGTACCATGTGTCTTCTTGTCCTAACAGCATCTAATAGTGTCAGCAGTTGGGAACACGCATTACAGCTGATTCCCTTTAATGGTGCGTTCACATGTGTGGAGTACCCCCGGGGTGATGTTATATCAGAGGAGCAGACAGTCACTTGCCAGATGGTAGAGTGTGACTCCACGCCGGAGGTGGTTGGCCGAGATACAGCCAGACCTTGGAGTGTTACTTTGTGACGCCAGTGGCGGGTAGGCACACAGGTGTGATGGCATGCCTACTTTTATTTTACAAGGCCAGTTGTACCTTTTTCCCCTGTGGTCAGTGTCCTGCCGGGATGCTACCGGGTCCCTTGGGTTAGAGTGATCATGGATGGCCAGAGTGGTGTAGTGACCCTCCCGGACTATCGGAACCGCCACCCACAGAAGGAGGAAGTGTCCCAAGGTTAGGTGTGGGCTGTGTTGGTGGAAAACAGGAAAAATTACATGTGGTGGCCATCCACTCAATTACAACATTATGTGAACAGAGCCTTCCTGTGTTTTTAATCCACTCCTGGTTTTGGTTGCTATGAGGACCTGACATGAGGACCAAATACAGCCTCAAATATACATAGTGTGAACCCAGCCTTAGGGTATATTCACACGAATGAACGAATCTCGCTGCGAGACCTGCAGGTCCTGGCAGTTCCCACAAACTATATACTCGCTGCGTGTAATTCTGCCGCCCTTAACCCCTTCTGCTCCCGCCCGGCTCCCCCGCTGTAAGCATACATTACCTGTCCTCGCTGCACGGGCCCGGCGTCCTGCTCTCCCGTCCGGCCAATCAGTGGCTGTGGCTGGGCAGCCACACTGATTGGCCGGGCGGAAGAGCAGGACGCCGGACCCGTCCAGCGAGGACAGGTAATGTATGCTTACAGCGGGGAGCTGGACGGGAGCAGAAGGGGTTAAGGGCGGCAGAATTACATACTCGCTGCGGTCGTTCAGACCGCAGCGAGGATATAGTTTGTGGGAACTGCCAGGACCTGCCGGTCTCACAGCGAGAATCTCGCTGTGAGACCGTTCGTGTGAATATACCCTTAAGGAGAAGTCTTGCAAAACTAACAAATGACAGTCAGATAGGGGGATGCGGGAAAATAATAAAGAAACTATACTTACCAGTCCCTGTGCCCCGTAGTGGTGCTCTCCCGCAGCCACTGGAAGTAATTTTCTGTCATTTTCGACTAGGTTTTGTGTATGTCACGGCCCCAGCTCCTTTAGCTGCAATGTCACATACTCGGCTGATGGATTGCCTGCTCAGCCTGTCATTGACTACAGCGGTGTCCATCCCCAGTCAGTGATTAGATGAGCGGGTGATCCATCAGCCGAGTATGCAACAATGCAGCTGGAGGAACTGCAGGAGGCCCGGTGGCTATTGGTTGCAATTAAAGAATAGCTACCCTATAGACAGGAGTGGAGCTGTTTCTGGGAGAAGGCTGTTTTCACACAATGCAAAAATGCATTTTTAACATGCATTTTCTCACTTATTGAGAGACTTGGGAGTTCACCAACCATATCATAAATATCCAGGTAGGGATCTCCTTCATGTTAACAAATCCACCGTATATAACCCTATACCAGTGGATTCTAAACTAAGTGACCGGAAATGCTCACAATTATAGAAGTGTTGAGAGGTATGGAGGAAGGGCTGACTACAAAGCATTAGGGGGAAGCTTTATGTCATGTGTTTTCAGTCATCATCATCATCATTATCATCATCATCATAAGAAGCTTTAGGGTAGCTTCACACATGCTGGATCCGCAGGGGATTTCACACTGCGATTTGCAAATCTGGGTATAATGAAGTTCTATGGGGTCCTATACCTGCAGCAAAATTTTCATTCTGCTGCAGATATAGTACCAGGCCCCTTTAACCCCCGGCGATTTCGCTGCAGATCTGCTGCGGATCCGGTTCGTGTGAAGGCACCCTTACAGCAATGGAGCAACTTTATCAACCTGCCAGAGACAAAACACAGTCTGCTTCACATATAACAACCCATCACAGCTCACCTTTCATATCTTAACAAGCTCTTATAAAATTAAAGCTGAGCTTTGATTGGTCGCTATGGACACATTAGACATTTAATTTGCACATGGCAACCAATCACAGCTCACCTTTTATACCTTATATGTTATAAAATTAAAGTTGAGCTTTGATTGGTTGCTATGGGCAAGTTAGACTCTCTAAGTTGCGAATGGCAACCACAGTTCAGCTTTTATTTTACCAGAGTAACTTGAGAAACTAAAGCTGAGCTGTGATTGATTGCTATGGGTCACATCAAACCATGATATTTAGTGTTCTCAGTGTGGCCTAACCATAAGCTGTTTGCTTGGTCACAAGTGTGTTTAGTGACCTCTGCAGTAAAGTGTATCGCCAGTCATTAATGGGTTAATGCTTCAGATGTTTTTGCCTGTAGTAACCATGGCAGCTTTGCACTGTGATGGCAAGCGCTTATGTCATAAAGAAGGTTCCATAAAGCAATGCACTGCGCCCTGATCAGTGCCATCTTGGGTGCAACAGAGGACCATGCGCTTGACCACTTTACTGCCCCCTACCCTTGATGTAATTTGGAGGTTCTAGTGTAGTGTCCCACTGTGGGTGTTGCTATCCTTTACACCCCTCGTAAAAGTCTGTTCTTGTTTGTGGTCTTGTCTTAGCTATAGTGTTACCAGAGATGACCACTAGATATCACTGTATCGTATAACTAAGGTCTAGAAGCTGCACGGCTGAAGCATCCTAAAGGGTTATTGTTTGTGTAAGTCCCAGATTCTGTTAACCAGTAATATTTCTCCTTTCTTCTCTTCTATCCTCTCTTTTCTATCCTATTTCTCTATTGCACTCTTTCCACCCAACCACAGCGCATCTTACACGCTGGTAAGTAAGTTGGGTGAAGGAGGAGTCTTAGCCGAGCTTTAGTGGCGAAAGAACGCAACTCAGATAGCTCTCCACTGTGGTTCTACCTCGGCCTGGCCCTCTGCCAGGTCCCCTCTACACAAGTCAGTCTTAGTCAGTGCCCTGCATGGGTAGGATGCAGAACGAAGCCCTCTTTCAAACTTTTTTTTTGAAGCACCACACACACTGTGTTATGCACTGTTAAGCCCTTCAAGATAGGTCTAGCCAACAGATAACCTCAGATAACCTCAACCCTCAGCTGAGGACTAGGAGTAACTACAGTGCAGGAAAATATCCACAAGAGAGCCAAAGAGCTAGGAACTGATCCGGGTGGAGCAAAGTTACGAAAAGTCTACAAACTCCATCTCGCAGTGCGGGTGTACTTTCTAACCATTCCACTGAAATTCTAACCATTCCATTCATCCCAGGGTCTGAGGCCTGTGTCACACATTGGTACGGTTCACCCGTATATCACCCGTGACACAATCCCAAAGGACCCTGCAGCAACCCGACAGGATATCGACCACAGGGGAAAAGGGTACAACCGGCCTTACACTCTAAAAGCAGGTGTGCCATCACATCTGTGCCCACCAGGCACTGGCGTCACGTGACAAAACCATAAGGTCCGGCTGCATCTAGGCCATCCACCACAGTAGTGGCGTCACACTTCCATTTAGCAAGTGACCAGCCGTCCCACCGCTACAACATCATCCGGGGCACACCACACTAGCAGGGAAAAAAAAGGTGGTCTGCTTTAGACTACCCCTTCATCAAGTCTCCACCGTCTTGAGAAGTGGACCTGAATTTGTGAGGGAGAAGAGATAGAGCAGTCTAGCCATCAATAAGGTGACAGATATTGCAGCCAGATCTCTCTCTCACCCAATTTATTATATTTATAGTATGGTATTACCTTCTAAGCTCAGGGGAGGGGCAACTCTCCAGCCATGACTGACTCCCTCAAGGTTTCCCCCATAGGGTTTTTTTTCCTCACCCGAGTGCTGGAGGGTGACTCTTCATGAGTCGGGGGTCCAGCATTTTCAGTGTAATGTAATTTTAAATAAAATTGGGCCCCTTTGACACCTGGTTACAATGTGTTGTGTCTTTATTTTGCGTTCTTTGGTTTAACTTATTATGCATGGAAGTTGGGAGTCCATCACATATTGCAGTCATAAAGCTGGACATCTGCCTGCTACACAGATCTATCACCTGCACAATGAGCCCAAGTATGGTGGAGCAGTGGACAGTAGAACCCCTGCATGTATGTGCATATCCATGGATTAAAGAGGCACTCAATTCTTGAAGAAAAAACATGCAAACGCAAGGTTTATACCTACAGCTGCAAGGTTTGTTAAAAGTTTTCAAGTAACAGGGTCACACCAATCATAGCATATTATAGAAACATGGACACCACCATAAATATACATCATATATATGTTGCAGGGAAATTATAAAATCAGGGATTTCATCAGATCCCTAAGTATTGGAGGAACGTATTGTGCATGTGTGTACTATGTATGCATTTGCATTTCTTTATATCTGTGTATGATCTGATGGTTATATCTGGTATATGTAGGCCCCTAAAATGTAATTCCTTGGTGGGCCCAAGGTACCCCAGTCCAACACTGCTGGTGTGTAAAATAGCCTGGGCCAAACTATACCCCTCCAGACCAGAATATACCCATATAATGTCGAACCTGGGTATAGTCTGGCCCTGGCCACAGTATACTGCAGGGGATAAACTCTATACTTGGGGGTGTAAAACAGCTTGAGTCATACTATATTCCTCCAGGCCATAATGTAATTACTTCACTGGTTTTCTCACCTCTGGCCCAGGCACAGTATAGCTTGGGGGATAAACTCTATATGTGGGGGTGTAAAATAGCCTAGGCCATACTATATCCTTCAGGGCCATAATGTTATTACTTCACTGGTTTTCCCACACTGTCTCTAATAAAAGTGTATAAAAGTGTGACGTTTCCTATTTTTGCAGGGCTTCCGGGCCACCTAATTGGTGTATGTTACAGCCATTGCTGATCAGGTGTCCCATAAACAATTCACATTCATCGTCTCTTGTTAAGCCACCTTTATAAGAAAAAGTTTCAGGACATTATGACTTCCTTATATCATGAACAGCCATGTTTTTTTGGTTAAAGAAAAATAAAAATATACGGGGGAGAATTATCATCTGCACATTTTTTTTTAATTTTTTTTTTAGCAGGAGGTGCTTTTTATGGGCTGCTCATAATTTTACGGTGGTTGTGCAAAAATAATCATTAGATGCAAGTGCCTTGATAAATCTTGCACAATATATGCCTAAAACAGCTTGGCTGAAAAAACTAAGCTAGGGTAGGATTTTGCGCAAAAACTGAAAATTCGCCCATGTTAAATCTAATGAAAAAAAAAAAGTTAGTAGAGAACCTCCCAGCGCAAAAAAGTGCAGGCAGTGGAAACTGATGGAAAATATTGCAAAACCCTTAATTAATTTTGCACAGATTTTTATACATCAGTTCATTTCTTAACTTAGCAGACAAAACTGAATCCCCAAATGTTGAAAAATGTTTAAAAATTAAGTAATTCTTATGTATATCACTCAATGCTACTGATTTTATGGGGGTATATAATGGCCTGAGGGGGTATGACTTTGCCTATGCCTAAATATACCCTGGGCTACAGACTGTCAGTAAATGCTTAGAGTTTGAACTCCCAGAGGGTTGAGTTTGAACTCCCAGCATGCACTGAAGGTCTGCAGCTGTTGTAGTTGGATGGTCATAGGTGCTGTATGGAATACTGGAATACATAGTTCTGTGGAGGCTAGCTTCTGCTGGCACGAGAGGATCAGGGTAAGTTCCTGGTACTAGATTGCTAACAATTTTGACTCCCCCTCCTACACACACACACACAGTCAAGTAGATGTCACCCTATGCAGGTGCCTACTCTGTGTACCTCTTGTCCCAGCTCTTTAGCTTATAGGCAATCTGTCAGGTCAGTACGATGTACAGAGCTACAGACATAGGCAGGTAGGTGATAGGGAGATAAAACAAATAATGCCTTTGTGTAGTGTCCCACAACGGGTAGTTTTTCTATTTTTACACAGCCACTCACCAAGGTAAAACTATTTTTTTTAGACGCCACAGTTAGTGCAGTTAGCTGTTGTGCCCTACTCCAGCCACTAGGTGTCTCACCCACCCTGTGCACAGCTGCAGTTTACAAAGGAAGGTTTAGCCTGTTTCACACTCTCTCACATCCCTCCTTGGGTGGTTAGTTGGTTGTGGCCTAGCTAGTCAAGTTAAAGGAGAAGTCCGGCAAAAAAAATTATTTAAGTATTGTATTGCCCTCCAAAATTTATACAAATTACCAATATACACTTATTACGGGAAATGCTTATAAAGTGTTTTTTTCCCTGCACTTACTACTGCATCAAGGCTTCACTTTCTGGATAAAATAGGCCAGACAGAATATCAAAAATAGAGGTGGGGGGGTCACCTAGGTAATAGTGACCATAATATAGTAAGTTTTCAATTATCCTTCAATAAAATAATTAGCAGAGGGGCTACAAAAACATTCAATTTCAGGAAGGCTAATTTCCAAAAACTAAGAGAGGACATTGGGAACATAGACTGGGACAATGCCTTCAGAAATAAAAGTACACAAGAAAAATGGGACATATTTAAGAGCATCCTGGGTAAATCATGTGAACGGCACATACCATATGGGAATAAAAGTAGTAGAAATAAGAGAAATCCAATGTGGTTAACTTCAGCTGTAAGGGGTGCAATAAATGATAAGAAACAAGCATTCAGACTACTAAAACAAGAAGGTAGTGGGGAAGCATTGAGCAACTATAGACAGAAGAATAGAATGTGTAAAAAGCAAATAAAAGAAGCAAAAATAGCAACAGAAAGAAGGATAGCCACAGAAAGTAAAACGAATCCCAAAATGTTCTTCACTTATATAAACAACAAAAGACTTAAAACTGAAAATGTTGGTCCCCTCAAAAATAGGGATAATATAAATCCTCTCATAAATCTCACCTGCCTAACACAACAAGAAGTGGGGAGACGCCTTAAAAACATTAAAATCCATAAGTCACCGGGCCCAGAAGGTATCCATCCTAGAGTTTTGCAAGAATTAAATACTGTGTTAGACAGACTGATATTCCTATTATTTAAAGATTCTATTACGACAGGGATTCTTCCACAGGACTGGCGCATAGCTAATGTGGTACCAATATTCAAGAAGGGGTCAAAGAGTGATCCTGGAAACTACAGGCATGTAAGTCTAACATCTATAGTAGGTAAAGTATTTGAGGGGTTTGTAAGAGATGCTATACTGGAGTATCTTAATGAAAACAATCTTATGACGCAGCACCAGCATGGATTTATGAGGGATCGATCCTGTCAGACTAATCTGATCGGCTTCTATGAAGAGGTAAGTTATAGACTGGACCTGGGGGAGGCTGTGGATGTTGTGTATCTGGACTTTTCAAAGGCATTTGATACTTTGCCGCATGAAAGGTTGGTCTACAAAATGAGGATGCTGGGACTCGGGGAAAACGTATGCAAATGGGTAAGTAACTCGTTGTGTGATAGAAAACAGAGGGTCGTCATTGATGGAACATATTCAGATTGGGTTTTAGTTACTAGTGGGGTACCACAGGGGTCAATGTTGGGTCCACTTCTTTTTAATATTTTTATTAATGATCTTGTTGAGGGGCTACAGAGCAGAATCTCCATTTTTGCAGATGATACTAAACTGGGTAAAGTAATCAGCACAGAGGAGGATAATATCATATTACAGAGGGATTTGGAGAAGCTAGAGGCTTGGGCGGTGAAATGGCAAATGAAGTTAATGTGGATAAATGTAAGGTTATGCACTTGGGCCATAGAAATAATAAATACAGTTATGTGCTAAATAATAAAACACTGGGTAAAACTACTTCCGAAAAGGACCTGGGGGTATTGGTGGACAGTAAACTCAACTTTAGTGATCAGTGCCAGGCAGCAGCTGCCAAGACTAATAAAATAATGGGATGCATCAAAAGAGGTATAGATGCTAAAGATGAGAACATAGTTTTGCCTCTTTATAAATCACTAGTCAGACCACATATGGAATACTGTGTACAGTTTTGGGCACCGGTATATAAGAAGGACACAGCTGAACTGGAGCGGGTGCAGAGGAGGGCAACAAAGGTCATTAAGGGAATGGGTGGGTTACAGTACCAGGACAGGTTATCAAGCTTGGGGTTATTTACACTAGAAAAAAGACGTCTTAGGGGCGATCTGATCACAATGTACAAATATATGAATGGACAGTACAGAGATCTTTGTAGTGGTCTTTTTACTCCTAGGTTTGTAACCATGACAAGGGGGCATCCTCTACGTCTAGAGGAAAGAAGATTTTATCATCAGCATCGACGCGGGTTCTTTACTGTACAAGCGGTAAGACTGTGGAACTCTCTGCCACATGATGTTGTCATGGCCAATTCATTAAATAAGTTCAAGGGAGGCCTGGATGCTTTTCTTGAACAATATAATATTACAAGTTATGGGCATTAGATTTCCGGTGATACGTTGATCCAGGGATTGTTCTGGTTGCCATTGGAGTTGGGGGGGGGGGAGTTTTCTCCCTGTGGTGGGGTGGTTCTCGTCTGCCTCGTGGGGGTTTTTGCCTTCCCTGGATCAACACAGTAGGGTTTCCCTAGGTTGAACCTGATGGACTCTTGTCTTCTTTCAACCTTATTTACTATGTTACTATGTTACTAAAATGGTGATGTCACGACCCGACTCCCAGAGCTGTGCAGGCTGTGTCTGCTGGAGAGGATGATGGCAGAGGGATGCTCAGTGTTCCTCCAGTGCCCTGTGTCCCTCAGTGTCCCCCTGCCATCATCCTCTCCAGCAGCCACAGCCCGCACAGTTCTGGATGTTACATCACCATTTTATCCAGGAAGTGAAGCCTTGATGCAGTAGTAAGTACAGGGAAAAAAGCACTTTATAAGCATTTCCCATAATAAGTGTATATTAGTGATTTGTATACCTTTTGGGGGGCAATACAATACTTTAGGGTAGTGTCTAGGCTAGAGAAGAGACAACACCTGTTCCAGTGTGAGAGACTACAGCAGTCATGCAATGCTAAAACTAACCCTGGGGTAATTGGAGTTTCAGGAGTAACCTCTTTGCTATGCTGTTGACCTTTACTTCAGGACAGACACCCTAGAGCAGGCATGTCCAAACTTTTTTCGAAGAGTGCCAAATTTGATGAAGTGAACATGTGCGAGGGCCGACCATTTTACACGCTACATGCTATATGCTTTATAACACAGGCAGATAATAGCAAGCTGTGAAATAGTCGCACATCAGATAATGGAATTATAGCACAGTGAAAGGCAGTCAGGGGTTAATGAAGGGTATGACAGCTTGCTACCACAGATTCCTATATGCTCCCTTTATGTATCGTGAGTGTATAGCCCTGCTTTTCCTTGCCTACAGTAGCCAACTCCTCTTCAGAGACTACTACTACCTATGTATGGCTGTAGAAATGTTTTGTTCGAGGACCCTGCTGGTCTAACCCTTCTGGAAGAGTAGGGTGGCGTTGGAACTTTTAATATATTGTAACGCCTGGAGTAGTGGATCCACTGGACCGTCACCAGCGATGGCACTAACCTCCCCAGGGAGCGGAGTCTAAGGGGCCGCTGGTTTTCACCAGAGCCCGCCGCAAGGCGGGATGGACTTGCTGCGGCAGGCGACCCCCAGGTCGCTACCCCTGGCTTGGTTGCTGGTGACGGCAGGCGAGGTGTGGCAGGAGCAGTAGGCAGGAGATGGTGCTGCAGAGGTCAGTGGACGTAACCGCAGGTGACAGAACGTACACCGGAACAGTGGTGACGCAGGGGAACAGGGACCAGGAATAAGGACTAGGGACCAGGTGGCGGATAGGAATCAGGAACAGGGACTAGGAACCAGGTAGCGGACGGGAATCAGGAACAACAGGGAGCTGGGCCAAACGCTAAGGAAGCATGTAGAGGCTCCAACACCTGTGGTGGGGCAGGGCTGGAATAAATAGGGAGTGATTGGTGCAACTGGCCAATTAGGGGCGGACTGGCCCTTTAAACCTGAGACAGCCAGCGCGCGCGCGCCCTAGGAGGCGGGGACGCGCGCGCCGGCCGGCACAGACGGAGGCAGGAACGGGACCAGGTAAGGCGCCCCCCGGGGCCGAACATGTAGCAGCGCCGGGTCCCTGCACAGGGACCCCGGCAGCTGCATGAGATGGAGGGAGGTCGCGGCGGCGGCCCGGAGCACGGGACGCCACCGCGGCCGTGACAGTACCCCCCCCTTTGGCCTCCCCCTCTTTCTAGCCTGCAGGAACCTCTTGATGAGATCTTGGTCCAGGATGTTAGCCTCGGGTTCCCAGGACCTCTCCTCAGGACCAAATCCTTTCCAGTCCACCAGGAAGAACCTTCTCCCTCTGACAGTCTTAATGGCCAGAATGTCCTTAACAGCGTAGACGTCGTCAGAGACGGCTTGAGGAGCAGAGAACGAAGACTTATCTGAGAACCGGTTCAGGACCACTGGTTTTAAGAGGGAAACATGGAAGGAGTTCGGAATCCGCATAGTGGGGGGTAGGCGGAGCTTGTAGGTGACAGGGTTGATGCGTCTTAGCACCAAGAAAGGACCGAGGAATCGAGGGCCCAACTTGTAGCTGGGAATCTTGAGTCGGACATATTTGGCCGAGAGCCAGACTTTGTCACCTGGGAGAAAATTTGTGGCAGGTCTCCTCTTCTTATCAGCCTGATCCTTCATGCGTTCAGAGGCTTTGAGTAATGACTTTCGAGTTTGTTCCCAGATCGATTGCAGGTCAGATAACAACTCCTCCACGGCTGGGACTTCGGAGGATGGAGAGAGAGGCAGAGGAGGACGAGGATGATGCCCGTAGACCACATAGAAAGGGGACTTGCCTGTGGAAGTCGAGTCCAGATGGTTATATGAGAATTCTGCCCATGGGAGTAGATCGGACCAGTTGTCTTGGCGGCTGGAAACAAAATGGCGTAGATAGTTACCCAGAATCTGATTGACTCTCTCCACTTGCCCGTTAGTCTGAGGATGATAGGCCGATGAGAAGTCCAGCTTCACTTGGAGTTGCGAGCAGAGGGCACGCCAAAACTTAGAGACAAATTGAGAGCCTCGGTCGGACACAATGTGAAGAGGAAGTCCATGCAGGCGGAAGATGTGTCGGAAGAACAACTGAGCCAGACGAGGAGCAGAGGGCAGACCAGGAAGGGCCACGAAGTGAGCCATTTTGGAGAAGCGGTCCGTCACCACCCAAATGACTGTATTGCCCGCAGATGGAGGTAGGTCTGTGATAAAATCCATCCCAATGTGGTGCCAGGGATGGTCCGGGACTGGCAAGGGCAATAGTAGGCCGGCAGGTCTTTTACGGGGAGACTTATTCCTGGCACAAACTGCACAGGAAGCCACAAAATCCTTGACATCCTGGAGGAGATTGGGCCACCAGTAGTGACGGGAGATCAATTGCCCGGTCTTTTGGGCTCCTGGATGCCCGGCTACCAAGGAGGAATGCCCCCACTTCAAGATGCGTTTACGGAGTGCGGGGCGCACATAAGTCTTCCCGGGAGGCAGTCTCTGCAGAGCAGAAGTGGCAACTGGTACTAGGCGGTCGGGAGGTATTATGTGACGAGGAGATTCCTCTTGCCCCATGACATCGGATGCTCGGGATAATGCATCGGCCTTTAGATTCTTCTCGGCTGGACGGAAGTGGATGGTATAGTTGAACCGAGAGAACAAGAGGGACCACCGAGCCTGCCTGGGATTGAGGCGTTGAGCCGATTGGAGGTAGAGGAGGTTCTTGTGGTCCGTGTAGATGTTAACAGGGTGTTTAGCCCCCTCTAATAGATGACGCCACTCCTCCAGTGCCAACTTAATGGCCAGGAGTTCACGGTCCCCAATGGTATAGTTCCTCTCGGCAGGGGAGAAAGTCTTAGAAAAGAACCCGCAGGTTCTGGTCTTGCCTGATGTGTCCCTTTGCGAGAGAACGGCTCCTGCGCCCACAGAAGAAGCATCGACCTCGAGAGAAAACGGCCTGGAGACATCCGGGCGGACTAGAGCAGGAGCAGAGGCAAAGGCAGACTTGAAGCTATTGAAGGCTTGTTCGGCCTCTGGAGGCCAACGTCTGGGGTCCGCCTTCTTTTTAGTGAGAGCCACTATGGGTGCGACCAGGGTAGAGAAGTGAGGGATGAATTGCCGGTAATAGTTGGCGAAGCCCAGGAAACGTTGAATAGCTCTAAGTCCCACAGGGCGTGGCCATTGAAGGACAGCTGCGAGCTTGGCTGGATCCATTTGTAGCCATGATCGGAGACGATATAGCCAAGAAATGGAAGACTGCGCTGATGGAAAACACACTTCTCAAGCTTGGCGTATAGATGATTGGCCCGTAGTCTTCGTAGGACCTGACGCACTTGTGCCACATGAGTCTGCTGGTCCGGGGAGAAGACCAAAATGTCGTCCAAATAGACAATGACGCAGACATAGAGGAGGTCTCGGAAGATATCGTTCACGAATTCCTGGAAGACCGCTGGGGCATTGCATAGGCCGAATGGCATGACCAGATATTCGTAGTGCCCATCTCTGGTGTTGAAAGCGGTCTTCCATTCGTCTCCTTTACGAATACGGACCAAGTTATACGCTCCCCTGAGATCCAGCTTGGAGAAGATCTTAGCTCCACGAAGACGGTCAAATATTTCAGGAATAAGCGGAAGAGGATAGCGGTTCTTAACAGTCACCTTATTAAAGCCCCGATAGTCTATGCATGGGCGGAGGGAACCGTCCTTCTTCTGAACAAAGAAAAATCCGGCGCCAGCTGGAGACGTGGATTTACGGATGAAGCCCTTTTGTAAGTTCTCCTGGATGTAGGAGGACATGGCTTCAGTCTCGGGCACAGAGAGAGGGTATACTCGACCACGTGGAGGAGAAGCCCCTGGAAGAAGGTCTATGGGGCAATCATAGGCTCGATGAGGTGGTAGTGAGTCCGCCTCCTTGGCCGAGAAAACATCAAAAAAGTCTTGGTAGTCCTGCGGTAGCCCGGATAGAGGCTTGACATAAGCAGGTGACCTTGTAGAGCACTTGGGTTGAGGAGATCTCAGACACCGGTTATGACAGTCCTGACCCCAGCTGAGAACCTCCCCAGTTCTCCAGTCCAGCTTAGGGGTATGGAATTGCAGCCAAGGAAGACCCAGCAGGAGGTTGGAAGAGGAATGGCGCAAGACATAGAAGGAGATCTTCTCCTGATGTAAGGCGCCCACCTGGAGGACTAGGGGTGCCGTCTGGCTGTACACAGCTTCGGTAAGAATCTCCCCCGTAACCGAAGAGATAGACCGGGGTTGGGCTAGCTGGATAACGGGTAGCCGCCATCTTTGGACCAACGAAGCAGAGATGAAACTGCCAGCAGAGCCAGAGTCGATGAGGGCAGTAGTCTGGAAAACTTGCCCTGAGGGTGTCTGGATGGAGACGGGCATAGTCAACCTTGGAGAGGTGGCATTCACACCTAGGGAGGCCTCTCCCACCGGACCTAGGTGCGAGCGTTTCCCGGACGCTGAGGGCGTTGGGGACATCTCTGCCGATAGTGATCCGCGCCACCGCAATAGAGGCAGAGATTTTGGTCCAGTCGACGGTTCCTCTCATCAGTCGTCAGGCGAGCACGTTCCACCTGCATAGGAACCTCTGGAGGCGACTGGGACATAGGAGCCACGGGATTCTGGAACACCGGTGCCAGCCGAGGATGGCGACGGGGCAGACTCAGACGCCGTCCTTGCCGGACCTCCTCCTCTCTCTCGGAGAACCTGGTGTAGACTCTGGTAGCCAGTAGGATAAGTTCGTTCAAGGAGGTAGGCAGGTCCCGGGCAGCGAGCACATCCTTCACTTGACTGGACAGGCCCTTTTTAAAGGTGGCAATCAGAGCGGCCTCATTCCAGTCTAGTTCCGCAGCCAGGGTGCGGAACTGGATGGCGTAATCACCAACGGAGGAAGTACCTTGGGATAGATTGAGAAGAGCAGTCTCAGCCGAAGACGCACGGGCAGGTTCCTCAAAGACAGAGCGGAACTCGTCCAGGAAGATTCGGAAATTGGCAGCAACCGGATCATTACGGTCCCATAGTGGTGTGGCCCAGGCCAGAGCTCGACCTTCCAATAGGCTGATAATGAAAGCCACTTTAGAGCGCTCGGTGGCAAACTGACTGCTTAAAAGTTCGATATACATAGTGCACTGGGTCAGGAATCCTCTGCACAACTTGGGGTCACCTCCATATTTACTTGGGAGAGCCAGTCGTAGTTTTGAAGAGGTTGCCGGGGGTGATGACTGCTGAGCTGTGGTATGCTGCTGTACGGCTGCAGTCAGTTGTTGGATCAGCTGTGACTGTTGCTGGATCTGTTGAGCCTGTAGGGCGACCACTCGGGCTACCTCGCGGATATCAGGCACCTCACCGGGATCCATGGTTGGAGCCTACTGTAACGCCTGGAGTAGTGGATCCACTGGACCGTCACCAGCGATGGCACTAACCTCCCCAGGGAGCGGAGTCTAAGGGGCCGCTGGTTTTCACCAGAGCCCGCCGCAAGGCGGGATGGACTTGCTGCGGCAGGCGACCCCTAGGTCGCTACCCCTGGCTTGGTTGCTGGTGACGGCAGGCGAGGTGTGGCAGGAGCAGTAGGCAGGAGATGGTGCTGCAGAGGTCAGTGGACGTAACCGCAGGTGACAGAACGTACAACGGAACAGTGGTGACGCAGGGGAACAGGGACCAGGAATAAGGACTAGGGACCAGGTGGCGGATAGGAATCAGGAACAGGGACTAGGAACCAGGTAGCGGACGGGAATCAGGAACAACAGGGAGCTGGGCCAAACGCTAAGGAAGCATGTAGAGGCTCCAACACCTGTGGTGGGGCAGGGCTGGAATAAATAGGGAGTGATTGGTGCAACTGGCCAATTAGGGGCGGACTGGCCCTTTAAACCTGAGACAGCCGGCGCGCGCACGCCCTAGGAGGCGGGGACGCGCGCGCCGGCACAGACGGAGGCAGGAGCGGGACCAGGTAAGGCGCCCCCCGGGGCCGAACATGTAGCAGCGCCGGGTCCCTGCACAGGGACCCCGGCAGCTGCATGAGATGGAGGGAGGTCGCAGCGGCGGCCCGGAGCACGGGACGCCGCCGCGGCCGTGACATATATATTATTTATATAAGTTATATATAACTAAGCTGAGGTCATCAGCCTCCTTGACCTCTGAGGAGTTGTAAGAATCTCCAGCCCTAGAACTCACGACGTGCGAGATCTCCAGCTAGCCGGATCACCGTCAGTACTAATTACTGAAATCTCAGAAAGCCGAAATCTCGCGATGTCCGAGATGTCAATACTCAGTACTCTAGTGCACGAAAAAGGAAAGCCGAAATCTCAGACATCGCGAGATTTCGGCTTTCCTTTTCCGTGCACTAGAGTGGCGTGGTGATGAGAGCGGCAGCGGCAAAGCCGCAAGGTATCTGCTGCTGCTGGATACCTGGGGGGCCGTAAAAGTTCGGAACGCGGGCCGCAAATGGCCCGCGGGCCAGACTTTGGACATGCCTGCCCTAGTGAGAAAGGCAGGTGGACTGATCCTTGGAAGAGCATAGATGCAAATAAGCCGCTCTCTACTGACTATGCTTGACTACGTAGGAAAGCTTCTACCGGTTAGCTTCATCCAGAGACTGAGGCCTGGGATTCATGCTATCTCGCCGGGTGATCACCAATACTGAGAGGCAGAAGGCGGCCAGATAAGAAAGATTTATCTAAACGTGAGTATGAGGAGTTTTCAAGTCACACAATCTGCACATATCCCGGTAGAGTACAAAACTAATTAGGCAAGGGCCTCCTATCCATTACTTATCTACTGATTCTTCTACTCTACTTCAGCTCAAGTTACTGTTGTGATTACTACTGTTTATTATATAAGTATAAAACCGCTGTTATATTTTTAAAAAATTCTTTGAAGATATTTTTCAAGTAAAGTTTAAGAATTGTTTAAGTGGGACTCTGTCACCTCACACTAAATCTACCAAAAGTCTTATACCCGTGTGTCCGGTGGTGGGTATTACCACTGCTGGCCACTGTGACAAGTCGCCCCAAAACACCAGAGCCCCCCAGCTGGTTCAACACCAGTATCCAGCGCCCAGGGCCACGGCATTTGTCTTTGCTGATGGCAAATTTACAGAGATATAAAATTGCATTTTTCCTTAAAAGCTGAAGTGCCACAAAACAGATGCTGAGTCACAGCATGCATGACTTCCCCCCTCCCCAACTTCTGCCTTCCTTGGTAATCGATGTACAGGATGGAGCCTCCAGTAAAGACAGGGAGGGTGTGGGAGGGAAGAGGCTCGCAAGCGGTGGCTCCGCATCACTTCTGTGGCACTTTTGCTACCAAGGAAAAATGCTATTTTATTTCTCTGTAAATGGCCATCAGCAAAGACAGAGGTACCATTTCTTTTATCTCCCTGTCACCTATCTACGTCTGCAGCAATCCAAATCTTTTTAGCACTGTTTTTCTGTTCTCATTGAAGCTGTACTAATGCTGACACTTCTTTCTGCAGGCCATTGTCAATAAATCACACAACCAGTGTGCACAGGGATAGTCTATAGCCTGTACCATGCTCCAGACTTGGGTTTATAAATCTGTAGCTCTTTTATGCTTACAATTTGAAATCTTCTATTTAAGTATATAACCTAGCTGCATTTTCTAGTAAGAGCAAATATGCCGCCCCTTTGTGACCAGTGACAGCTGATGAATTTTATTCATGCACATGGTAAATTGTGCATATACTAGCTGTGGCTAGTATATGACCCATTCTTCTCTATGGGCCAATACACATGACTGTGAATTCCGCGGTCCCTGCATTTGCCTGGGGTGCAAACCAAAAAAAACAGGACAGGTGTTTATACAGCTTGGATTTGCAGTCTCCTATATCTTTATTGAGTGTATGAACTCTGACTGTGGGTGGCCCATGGAAGACACTCCATGGACCTTTTGTGCCAACGGATTAGTGGTTTTGTAGTCAGGAAAACCACTATGGTCGTATACAGAAGGCAGGTCGTCTGCAGACACAATAAGGGGTGGAAACAGCTTTCCACAGTTCAAATTCTGAGTTTTGATGTACAATATGGAAAGCTATTGTGTCATCTATATCATAAAAATGAAAGTCTGTCTGTCTGTCCCGTATAGACTTCCAAACGCCTGAACTGTTTGACCCCAAATTTGGCCCATAGATACATTGAGTGCCCGGGGAGGTTAGAGCGAAGGTTCAGTCCATGCCAGATGTACAGGAGGGGAGGGGGAGGGGGAAGAGCGCCCCATAGAGATGAATGGGAGAATCTCCACACTGCACACAGGTGATATAATAAGTGCTGCAGCTGAAACGGCAGTTGGAAGCCTTAGCAACCAATAGGATTACTACTTTCATTTTCACAGGGAGCTGGAATCTGATTGGTTGCTAGGGAAGCTGCCTCACAATAGATATACAGAAATAAATACAGTAATGGTGCCTTCACACCTACCTGATCCGCAGCAAAATCCGCTGCGGATCCAGTGTCATTCAACCCTATGACACTACATACTCGCAGCGAGATTGACAACCCGCTGCGAGTATGTAAATTAACCCCCTTGGCGGCCGGAGCGTAACTAACACTGACAGAGGCACCCATCATCCCGCCCGCACAGACCGCTGTTTGATCGCAGCAGCAGCACAGCACTAAACACATTGGAGGGGAGCCTGCACGATCTAACAGCGGTCTGTGCGGGCGGGATGATGGGTGCCTCTGTCAGTGTAAGTTACGCTCCGGCTGCCATGGGAGTTAATTTACATACTCGCAGCGGGATGTCAATCTCGCTGCGAGTATGTAGTGTTCAAGGGTTAAATGACACTGGATCCACAGCAGATCCAGTAGATGTGAAGGCACCCTAACAGTGTAGAGTGTATACACAATGTATACAGAAAGGGGCTTACCTGCTGGGTGGTGGTGTTGGGGAATGTATACAGTAAGGGGGTGTTAGGGAATGTATACAGCATGGGGGCTACCTGGGGGGGGTGTATACAGCATGGGGGTTACCTGCAGGAGGTGGTGTATACAGTATAGGGACTACCTGCAGGGGGGAGTGTATACAGCATGGGGGGCTACATGCAGAGGGGAGTTTGTACAGCATGGGGGCTAATTGAAGGGGGGAGTGTATACAGTATGGGGGCTATCTGCAAGGGGGACAGTATATACAGTATGGGGGCTACCTGCAGGGGGGAGTGTATACAGTATGGGGGCTACCTGAAAGGGGGGGAGTGTATACAGTGTGAGGGCTACCTGCGGGGGGGTGGGGTGTATACAGTATAGGGGCTACCTGCAGGGGGGAGTGTATAGAGTATGGGGCTTACCTGCAAGGGGCGGGAATAGAGTATTGGGGCTACCTGCAAGTGGGGGGAGTGTATTGAGTATGGGGGCTACCTGCAGGGGTGGGGGGGGTATGTAGTATGGGGGCTACCTACAGGGGAAGTGTATACAATATGGGGGCTACCTGCAGGGAGGGAGTGTATACAGTATAGGAGTACCTGCAAGGGGGGGAGTGTATACAGTATGGGAGCTACCTGCGGGGGGAGTGTAAACAATATGGGGGCTACCTGCAGGGAGGGAGTGTATACAGTATAGGAGTACCTGCAAGGGGGGAGTGTATACAGTACGGGGGCTACCTGCAGGGGGGTTTAGTGTATACAATATTAGAAACTTTGAAACCTCTTCTGTTTTTCATGTCTAACCTACAATTTACATAAACAATGCAGAACTGTCGGGGTATTTAGCGTATAAAGGGATATATAGGGCGCCTGGCGATTTCCCCTTAAACAAAAAAAAACAGGGGCATAGATTGGCCTCCTGGGCGACCTTGGAACAAATTTAATTAACACACTGACACTTTATACCCGGGCAGCACCGGGTACATTTTCTAATTACTAATATAATATAATATAACATAACATATTAACATCCTATGTATTATTATATTTATGTAGAAAGCTCTTCTTATAGTTAGCATTGTTTAAATGAGAGGAAATACTCCACATCCATTATCTCTGTACATTCCTCAATCTGTGAACTGTAAGATTAAGAAAATGCGGGTGTGCAAGGCCAGTCAGTCTATCCTTGGGAAAAGTTAGACTATTTTCAACACATAGTAAATAAGATGCTTTCAATAATACAGTCAAAAATACAGTACTTTCTTAAGATGCAAAAAAATCTGTTACCCCTTTATTTAGTAAAAACATACTGAGCCTATGTTCACCTAGTAAAATAACATGACTATGTGCATAAAAATGACTGAAAAATATGGTAGGCTTTTCAATGCAATAATTTGCTCCATTGAATTCTATGGGAAATTGTCTGACTGTGCACTCACAGAACATAAAAATGTTAGAGATGAGTAAATCTTAAGCACGCTCATGTTCATCCATACCTAAATGCTTTGCATTTGATTACCAGTGGCTGAAGAAGTTAGATGGAAAACAGGGATACAGACATAGGCTATGTTCACACAACGCCAAAAAAAAGAGAAAAGGCGGCTGCTTTTGTAATTTAAAATAACGTCCGTTATTGACGCAATTTAACTGATTGCAGTGCACTGCATTGCAGTCAATGGAAAGACGGAGGTCCAATGCACACAATGTCTTAAATAACGGATGTTATCACCGCAGACGTCAAAATAATAATCATGACAATTATTTTCGGACGTCTTTTACAAACAGCAATGTTTTTTTCCTTTTTTTACCATTCTTTCTCAGTTTTCACTATTAAATTCAATGGACTTTTCAATTAAGCCACACCCAAAGGGCAATTAGTAACCCCAAACTAGAATAATGTACCAACACCAGTCATTGCACATCCGTTATTTTAGACTCAAAATGACGGATGTCATTTTAAACGGAGCTGAAAAAATGTTGTTTGAACATAGCCGTAGACTGTATTCCAGTACTTCCTAGGGCTGCATCCAACCTTCTCAGCCTTAGGTAATCAAATGCAGAGTGATCGGGTTTACAGGAACCCAAGCATGCTTGAGATTTATTCATCTCTAAAAAAACAGAGATTTACAACCTGTTAAAAAAAGGTAAAACTGACGTATTTCTAACAGATCAATAAAAAAAAAAAAAAATGAATTGTCCTCCCAAAAGGAAAACCACTGAATGCAAAGTAAGAAATTTTAAAATAAGGTTTGCAGAAATGTCCAACAGCGTACAGAAGTATGTAAAAATGCTTCAGATTTTATTGTATATCATTAAGATAATTTTGTTCAGAGAGAAATTCCATTCTCTTTCTTTGCTTATTGGTGGATCCTCCACCCCCAATACAGAGAGTGTTCCTATTTCTCCCCCTCACAGAATTCATAAAGTTGTCACTGTGCTCTATCCCCAAGCAGTCATTGATAACATAATATGGTCTGATTATGCAGCCCTCCTCATACTTTCTTCTCCAAATTTACTTGCAAGACCATGGACTTGGCGACTAAATGACACTATCCTCAGAGGAGGATACACTGCTTGCACAGCTATTATTACGAAGATCATCTACACATTTATACTAAGGGTTTATTCACATGTCCTGTAATCTACGGATCCATATTTCCGTACTGCAGTTAGTGCACATTGATGTCTATTGGGGTATTCACACAATTACAGGGATGCAAACCAATCCTGAAAAGGTTGCGTCCTAGTGCGAACCCAGATTTTTAAAAAGATTCTCTCATAGAAATCAATGAGATCCGGTATTTCTTACAGACTGTAACCTTTTGGCATCTGTATATCCATAAAAAAATAAGGATGAGTCGTTAGTCACATGTGAAAGGTCGTGTTTCTAAAAAAAGAATTTATGGAAATACAGATGCACTACAGATACCCAATCTGTAATTTTTTGTGGATTGTATTGGTGGATAGGGGGAAAAATCTACGAACATCTTCGGCTAGCCCCGGACACCCCACAGAACCTTTTGGATCGGCAAATCAAAGTGCAAAAATGAAGAAATCACCACTCCGTACGGGACCGCATGTTACGCTACTGGCGTAAGTTACAGCATTTCCGTCCGAAACAATGGTCTGGTTCATTTTTTACGGCGCCGCATACGATCCGGGCCTAAGTTCTTACGTAGTGTGAACTGTGCGGCCGTAGATCGTATACTTTCCATTGTACGCAAACTACGTAAATCTCCGTCCGCTTATCCACGGAACGCGCTACGGCCGGAAACTTACGTAGTGTAAACATAGCCTAAAGGGGAAAGGCGGTATAAAATCCCCCAGTTGCTCTAAAAGGTTCATGACCTAGGCTGCGTTTACACAGAGAGATTTATCTGACAGATTTTTTTTAAGACAAAGCCAGGAACAGACTATAAACAGAGAACAGGTCATAAAAAAACAACTGAGATTTCTCCTCTTTAAAAATCCATTCCTGGCTTTGGCTTCAAAAATTTGTCAGA
This sequence comes from Dendropsophus ebraccatus, assembly GCF_027789765.1. Taxonomy (NCBI): domain Eukaryota; kingdom Metazoa; phylum Chordata; class Amphibia; order Anura; family Hylidae; genus Dendropsophus; species Dendropsophus ebraccatus. The sequence continues at coordinate 115,126,679 of NC_091455.1, forward strand.
TAAATCTTTGTGTAAATATACCATTAGGGCCCTATAACATGGAAAGATTATAGTGCGAAAAATTGTTTCAACATTCAAATTTAAATGATAATGAATGTGTATGCAGGCAATGATCAAACGACTAACGAAAAATTTTTATATGTCGTTGATCGCATCTTTTGAGCTGAACGTAGAATCATTGTTAATCGTTTGCTAATTGTTCACATATCGTTCTATCATTCTTTGTATTATGGTGAATGATTTCAGTTTGTTTATAAAAGCGCTCATTTGCAATCATTTACCGTTAATCGGAGAAAAAGAAAAATACACATATAGTGGGTATGTGCAACCCTAAAGTCATTCTGTGATCGGGTTTTTTCCACTTTGTGTGGAACACATATTCCCAACATGCAAGGCAAGTGATTAGAGATGAGCGAACCGGGTTCGGGTTCGAGTCGATCCGAACCCGAACATTCGGTATTTGATTAGCGGTGGCTGCTGAAGTTGGATAAAGCTCTAAGGTTGTCTGGAAAACATGGATACAGCCAATGACTATATCCATGTTTTCCACATAGCCTTAGGGCTTTATCCAACTTCAGCAGCCACCGCTAATCAAATGCCGAACGATCGGGTTCGGATCGACTCAAGCATGCTCGAGGTTCGCAAGTCGCCACTGTTGTTCTTCACCACCGCCCCCCCACTCTGCTAGAATGACAACAAAAAAAATTCTCATTTGTGACATATGGAAAAACTTTCTGCATATCTATCAGGGAAACACGACAAATTTCTTCAAGTATGGGAACCACGGAATACTTTTCAGGATTCACCCAAATTCCAGGCATTGCCCTTTCAAGGTAGAGATAAAATCGGAGCCCAGTGGGAGTTGCAGCAGTAAGTGCATCTGGTGGAGAGGAGACCAGGGGCTTATATTTACCTTATGGGGGCTCAGTAGTTAGCCCTGTTGCCAAAAAGGATCACATCTGCATGTATATTCTCCAAGTGTTTGCATGGATTTTATCCTATACTCCAGAACATTGATAAGTCAATTAGCAGTTCAGATTATGAGCCCCATTAATGCCAGGGACCAATTTGAGAGATGGAAATCTCAGAAGAGTCCTAAAAAGTAAGTGGACACTACTTAAAGGAATTATTGTTATTGTCTTGTAAAGCTTTGCAAAGGCACAACCTTTCTGTTTGTAGTATAGAGAAGATAGAGGCTACCTTTGCTCTCTGCTTGTGAGTTCTACATGTCTCCATTGAATTTACTGCAAATGTAAATTTGCAATTAAACCTCACCAGCAACTGATGAGGCTGCACCCACCTGTGATTTGCCCATCAGTAGTGTGTATATATGTGGTTATAGTCCTACAACAGTTAAAAGATGGAGTACACCAGAAAAATAGTTTATATGATAATACAAACAATTGACAAATACTGCAAAGGTTGCAGATACCACCTGGTATAAAATTATGGGGGGTGGTCTTTACTAAACATAATCCAGCCGTGTCTACATGCATGTGGTTTCTTGACTTTAAAGAGGATGTACCACCAGGTACATCCTCTTTAATGTGAACCGAAGGATCGAACGGCGCCGTCACGGGAAAGCCGATGTCGCGGTCCGTTTTTCGGACCGCGGCCCGATTCCTGTGCACTGCGCTGTTTTATGCACCAGAATCGGACGGTCCTCAAGCACTGGAGGTAGGCCGGCCCGCCTCCAGTGGGAGTGAATTTCCTCCCCTGTATGACGCGGCTCCATTATGAATGGAGCCGTGTCATAGAGGGGAGGGAATACCCTCCCACTGTGGACGGCTCGGCCGGCCTCCAGTGCTTAAGCACCGGACGGTTCCGGTGCATAGAACGGTGCCGTGCACGGGAACCAGGCTGCGGTCCGAAAAACGTACCGCGGCATCGGCTTCCCCGTGACGGTGCCGTACGATCCGTTGGTTCAGATTAAAGAGGATGTACCTGGTGGTACATCCTCTTTAAAAAATACTGTATGTTCAATAGAGAGACAAAAATGCCATTCCCCTTGGAAGCTGAACCTTGAACCCCAGTGCAGCTAGACAGCAGTGCTGATTGTAAGGAAGGGAAATGGTTAACCATGGAAGGAGTGGGTAAGAAGGCCTTGATGATCTTGAGCCATGAGTTTCATGCCTTTGTTGATTTTGCGCCTAAAAGTTTTGATAATAAGTTGTATTAATATCTTGGTTAAAGGGGTTATCCAGTGCTAAAAAACATGGTAACTTTCTTTCAGAGATAGCATCGCTCTTGTCTCTAGTTTAAGTGTGGTTTGCAATTAAGCTCCAATCACTTCAATGGAACTGAGTTGCAGAACCTGCACCCAAACTGGGGACAAAAGTGGTGCTGTCTCTGAAAGAAAGCGGCAAAGTTTTTGTAGCGCTGGATAACCCCTTTATGTGCTGTATAATAGCCTTATTTGTAGTTGACGTGCTGCCTCAATCAAACTACGTAACATCTAAGCCAATAGGAGATGGGGAAATGCCCTTGACTGCTTGGCTTCATGCTTTCTTTGTTCTTCGTGTATGCATTTGTGTTTTTTTTTAATAAACAGAAAAATTTGCTTGACACCCAAGTTATTGGTGTCTGAAATTCTTTCAGGGTGCCTTCACACCTACCGGATCCACAGCGGATCTCACTTCTGCGGATTCGAAGCGAGAACCGCTGCGGATCCGGCATCAATTCACCCCTATGATAGCAGATATTCGCAGCGAATGCGACGGCGGGGCTGCAGGCACCAGGGAGTTAAAGCACATATTCACAGCGGGATGTTAATCCCGCTGAGAATATGTGCTATCATAGGGGTGAATTGATGCCGGATCCGCAGCGGTTCTCGATTCGAATCCGCAGAAGTGAGATCCGCTGTGGATCCGGTAGGTGTGAAGGCACCCTCAGAGCAGCTCTTACGACAAATACCTTTAATTTGGAATCTGACACAAAGAGGACATCCCTTTATTCCGGTAACACTGATTTACACTTTTAGTAACAAAGAATCCGATACTTAACGGTTGTATTTAACCTGGATTTTCCTGCTTATGGGTGTAGTAGGCGGAGCTACATTCAGAGAGTACAGTGTGAAGCAGAAGACATGTAAAACTGACTGTGATGTCAGCACTGCTGACCTCTGCAATCTGGGTATGATGTCATCAGGAAATGCTTTATGTAAATAAATAAGCACACACCACAAGCAGCTGGAGAAGAGGTCAAGGGATATAGAGGTGGAAAAGGTTTAAAGGCAACAAATTATGGTCTACTCCAATTGTTCAAGTGAAATTGCATTGTATTCATTGGTGTAGCCCTCTTATAATTCAATGCTTCCCCCCCCCCCCCCCCAATGTTAAGTAAATGAGGCTTATTTGTTGTGAAATGGTAGGTTATGCAACCTAGTATGTTTTGGCATTTCATGTTTCCACTGTTTGCAGTAAATGGAAACAGGTACATGACTTGTACCGGCTATCAGAGATCTCTGTATATTGAGCTGTACAACTGTGTAAGCAGCATCTGACTAGATTAATATAAACTACAAAAAGTACAGCAAACAGAGTTCCTAAAACTGTTAAAGAATTAAAGCACTAGGAGGGCAATTTTATCAATGTTCTTTGTGTAGGCTTTGGCAAAAAATTGTTGCACATTTTGGAGCAATCACACAAATAAACTGTGGGGCATATTTATCATTAGCACAATTTTTCTGTGCTGCGCAAATCCCCACAGACCTTGCTCAAAAATTATCAATAGGTGCACTGATATATTCCCCCCAATGTTTGTTAGATTGTAGCAAGTTAGAATCAGTCATACTATATTATATTATAGAAATAAAGGATTCCCCCCTATTAGTTATACTTTAAATCGGTCCTTTTCAACTCCAGTCCCCAGGGACCACCAACAGGTCGTGTTTTGAGAATTTCCTTAGTATTTCACTTGCTATAATTATACTTAGTGCATCAGGTATTATCACAGGTGTTCTATGTATGGGATATTCTCAAAATATGATCTGTTGGTGGACCATGAGAACTGGAATTGAGCAGTACTGCTGTAAAGGGGAACTCCACATAAAAAAAATTCTATTAAAAGTACATTAAAAGCTTTATAGATGTGTCTATATAATGTATTATCATGTCTGTATGGTTCTGCCACACTGGTAGCTGATTGACATCAGGAAGTGAAGAAAAATGGCCTCTGTGCCAATCCACATTGTCTCCTGCTCCCTCTGCTCTCCCACCTTAGGAGACAAATTTTCCATGTCTCTGTCTCACATTGTATGTGTTTGCTGAGAACAGGCTGATGATGCAGGCAGGGGGCAGGGTGTGATGCCCCAGGAGGCTTGGCTGGATCCCCCGATCCCCTGAGTGATTCAACATCTCTAACCGTCCAGGACTGTGGACTGTGATGAACAGCTGAGGGAAAGCATTGCATTCTAGAACCAGTACTGCATTCTGGGAACTGCTCAACCAGGAAGTACAGAAACACAATAGTAGTAGCTGGGCAGCTCTTGATCTTAAGATAGGTGTGCTTCCAAGGGATAAGACCCATATCAGTGGATATGCTAAATATGTTCCATGAGCATATACCTCTTTAAATCTATTACTTTAACTGGACTGTCACAATCCTTTCATTTAGTAAAACAGCTTGTAATATTGTGGCCCTGCTGCAGTCTTTACTCTGCAGTTTTGATTTTTTTTTAATAAAAAAAAAAGGCAAAAATGATTCCACAGTTCTTCCCTTATGTATATTACATTAACATACAGACTTGAGAGATAAGTCCCTGCTCTGTTTTACATTTCCAGCCTGCCTTATTAACAGTTATTCTGAGCATCCAGAAGAACTGATAGGAGTTCACCATAGGATTACAGAAGTTTGAATGGAAGCCCACAACAGTCAGCAGAAGCAGGATCCAAGTTGCCACTCAGCAAATACACAGAGCACCAAGCTGACTGGGTTCAGGATAATCAGTCAATTAATCAGTTAATATTTAAAGCTTCTATTTGAAGCAAACAAACAAGCTTTCAACCTGTCTGAATGGATTATTTTAGAAACCAATGTTTAATAGGGATGCCTTTGTTCTTGGTGCGTTCCCTTGATAGCATTTAAAATAATTATAGATGCAGAAAAGCTATAGAGGCATTAAACTTTTCAAACTTTAGAAGCATATAAATATATAATTAAGAATTTAAAGATAGGTCAGGGTTGATCAATATCTCAATGACTACAGTACTGAGCAATTTAAGAGGAAACACTAAATTGTTATTTTAAAAAAAGTGGTCTAGATAGAGAAAAATGTTAACATATATAATTAAAATTAATATACCTAAAGGCACTATTACATGGAATGATTATTGGCTGTATTCATGTGTATACGGATCCGGCCGCTCGCTCCATAGTGTGCAGTGGAGAGTTCTGATGCACGCAAGCAGGGATGCGCCCGCATCATAACACTGCGGCCGAAAAGATCATCCAGCCAGTACTGCAGTACCGGTCGAGATGATCTTTTCAGAGACTGGCCGGGTGACGGAATGGCCGGTCTAATACAGTGTCTGCACATAGCCGGGTAAGGGTGCGTTTACACAGAGAGATTTATCTGGCAGATTTTTGAAGAAAAAGCCAGAACCAGACTATAAACAGGGAACAGGTCATAAAGGAAAGACTGAGATTTCTCCTCTTTTTAAATCCATTCCTGGCTTTGGCTTTAAAAATCTGCCAGATAAATCTCTCTGTGTAAACGCACCCTTATGCTAAGTTTATACGGAGCGATAATTGGCCTGATCGTACGATTAACGATTTTGAAGTATCGTTTTTTTTTATAACGATCAGCGTTTAGACGGTACAATATATTGTACGGAAAAATCGTTTTGCGATCGCGCGCCCGCAGCCCGGCCCGCCCGCAGCCCAGTCCCCCGCTCGCAGCCCGGCCCCCCGCTCGCAGCCCCCCCGCGCCCCCCCCCCTCTCCCCCCCCCCGCGCCCCCCCGCTCTCCCCCCCCCCCCCCCCCCGCTGCTCCGATCGCCACCGTCCTGAGGAGAGATCCTGGGAACCTGAGACTTACATCCTGGACCAAGATCTTATCAAGAGATTCCTGTAGGCTAGAAAGAGGGGGAGGCCAAAGGGGGGGGTACTGTCATGGCTGCGGCGGCGTCGCGCGCTCCGGGCCGCCGCTGCAATTCCTCCTTCCGGCTGCGAACTTTTTTGCGAACGACGATTTAAGAACAAGATAAAAGATGAAAATGAACGATTTCTTGCTCGCCGTTCGATCGATCGCTGTGTTTACACGTACGATTATCGTTCAAATTTGATCGTTATCGTGCAAATTTGCACAATAATCGTTCCGTGTAAACCCAGCATTATGGTGCGTTTACACAGAGAGATTTATCTGACAGATCTTTGAAGCCAAAGCCAGGAACAGACTATAAACAGGGAACAGGTCATAAAGGAAAGACTGAGATTTCTACCCTTTTCAAATCCATTCCTGGCTTTGGCTTAAAAAAATCTGTCAGATAAATCTCTCTGTGTAAACGCACCATTATATCGGCACTTATCTAGTCTTTTAGCTTGATAATTCTGCAGCCCTTTCCTTTATTCAGCCATCAGCTGTGCATCTCCTATTACACGGCTCACTCTTTAACATGTTGGAAGTTATGGTCCTTTTACACGAAACGACTGATGGTTCGTTTTTGCATGATAACGGTCGAATGTTGATCTTTCAACATGTTCTCAAATCATCGTTGATCGTTCGCAAAAAATTTGCAGATCGTTCAGTGTAAACAGTCTTTCAGCGATTTCACCTACAGTATGTGTGAGATAGGCTTAAACGATCGCATAGCGAATTTGCCGTACGATGTATCGTTCCATCTAAACGCTGATCGTTATAAAAAAAACATTGTTCATTCAAAATCGTTAATCGTGCAATCGGGCGAATTATCGCTCCGTGTAAAAGTACCATTAGCGATCAGCTGATGTGCAGGCATTTGCTCGCTCAGCTGCTAATCGTTGGCGTTAATACACAATATGCGCTGGGACAATGAGTAATGGTACTTTTACACGGTGCGATAATTCGCCCGATCGCACGATTAACGATTTTGAATGAACGATGTTTTTTTTATAACGATCAGCGTTTAGACGGAACGATACATCGTACGGAAAATTCGCTATGCGATCGTTTTGCGATCGTTTAAGCCTATCTCACACATAGGGGAAATCGTTGAAAGAATGTTTACACTGAACGATCTGCGAATTTTTTGCGATGGATCAACAATGATTTAAGAACATGTTTTAATATCAAAATGAACGATTTCTCACTCGTCGTTTGATCGTTTGCAGCGTTTACACGTACGATTATCGTTCAAATTCGACCGTTATTGTGCAAAAACGAACGATCAATCGTTTCGTGTAAAAGGACCATTAGCTAGGCTGAATCTTTCTAATATAGCCACCATGTCTTGTAAATGGTTCTTTAGTGATTATATTGAATTACATTAAGAAAAGATCAGATAAATCCTGTCCTGTAGAATACTCCACATTTACATCATTCTGATCAGGTAGGCAATTAACAAAGGAATCTGGCTGTGAGGTACAAATAGGCTTTTGCTATAATAACAACAATTGGAGATAACTGCATCTGAAACAAAGTGGTTTGACAGAGGGAGGGGACTCCCTCTGTATTTCATCAACATTCCAGGAATGTGATTGCAAGTTGCCAATGGGTTATAGAGGGCCACCAGGTCTATCATGACTGTATGCCAATTGGGGTGTGCCTGATAGAACTTTTTAGACTTCTATGATGTTATACATGAAATCAAGCTTTACTGTAAACAGAAACTTGTCATCTCGCAGTTTGGTAGGCAGCCAAAGTTCTGCAATTTCTTAGTAAGGTGCTGTCAAAAAGAAATAAAGCAAATGTAAACAGGCCATGCAGGTTTGCTACAGATAGACATCTCCTTTGTTTCATTTTAAGGAGCTGTAAGTACACAAAATCTGGTTTAAGCAACTTTATGTACACTGTCTGTATAACCTTGTCTTTACAACACCAATTTACTACGTATATTACAAAAGGCTAAAGAACGTCAAGTTGTTAATTTCAGTTCTACTAGATTGTTACACAGTCAGGAAGCTAGACTAGACAAAAGAAATAGTGACATAATGCTAATATACACAAAGCTGTGAATGACAAACTGACAGAAGGCAACAGATTACACTAAATGTATGTTATTTTCACCATGGCTAGTTCTGTATGACTCTGGAAGGTGAACAGTGATTATTCCCCCTATGATGGACCTCTCAATAACAACCAAGTGTCGGAAAATACCTATTGCTTTCTCTGGTCTCTATGTAATTCCAGCATGGGTCTAAATCCATTTATACTCTACTAGTTGTATATGTTGTTTTGTAAGTGATTACTATAGGAGTTTCAGTGATCGGGTGTAATTAACCTGAAAACAAATGTTTGAACCAACCTTCATGTCTTGGTTTTTCTTGAATAGTCATGTGTTTCGTGTTTTTTTTTTTTTAAATATTCTAAAAGGGTTTTGGAGCTTTGTTAGTTTCTAAAAATGCCTACAGTTGTTTGAATGCTCACCAGATAGTGCCACTATAGCTTCTCTGCTCTGTGCAGTACATTTGTTTTGATGTTGCTGTGGTTCTTTTGATTCTTCATCTGATTACATACACTATTTCTAGTTACTGCTGCCTGTAAAAGACCCAATTACAATTAATTTTATTATTATTATTATTATTATTATTATTATTATTATTGTTATTATTACTTCTGCCATCTGTGTATGTTTGCAAAAAGCTGCTGAATTTCGGCATAAAACACCATTTTGTGGCAAGGCAAGTAGGGCGCATTGCTCCAGAGCTGGTGTAGGTTTCTGAGACTGCCACATGGCAGCCTCAGATTCACAGGAGTTACAGAGGACTTATAAAATACTGGCTTACAGATATGCTGGTCTTGATACCCCCCTCCATGAGTAAAACAAGAAGGCCATATTATATGACCCCCATGCACAGTATAAACGAGCACCAATCTGCTAGATCAAGGATCGTTTGCAGAGTCTATTAGGCAGCTAGATAATAACGTGGCCAGGGCTGCACGAACAACCTGGTTAGGATGATGGCGTCAGCCAAAGATTTCTTATTAAATTGAAAGATGTGTGGCCCATAGCTAATTATTGTTTGACAGATTTAAAGTGAGAGATAAGATGATGAGTGAATTTTCTCACTCATGAGCTGATCCCTCCCACTGTTTTTATTGTTGTTATTATTACTATTTTTATTTTATTTTTTGTAAAGACAATTATCACAGAGGATACAAAACTTGGATGCCTGGAAACATAGAGAAAAAAGAGAACATGGTGACCAGTGTCGGACTGGAGTACCTTGGGCCCACCAGGGAAACTGATTCTAGGGGCCCACCCTACATACAAAGACATAACTAGCGTCAAAATTTTCACATTAGTACAGCGACTTTGCATAAAGCTGTGTATGTAACCATCGATGCTGTTCGTTCTGTGGCACCATATATAAACAGCATGAACATTTAGGGTGCCTTCACACGTACCGTATCGCTGCGTATTTATCGCTGCGTTTTTATGCTGTGTGTTTGGTGCGATCACACATGAAAATCATGTGACAATAAAAACTTGCATGTAAAAATCGCACCAAAAACGCAGCGATATAAACGCAGCGATACGGTACGTGTGAAGCTACCCTTAGAATGTTTTGTTTTTTTTAAAGGGGATTTCTCGTCTGCAGAAATTTAGTTCACTGCTGTGTGCTGCATGTTAGCAGGCGAGAATACCCCTTTAAGTGAAGCAGTAACTCCTAACAACCTGACTGTTTTTTTGTAGTAAACTACCAGGAAGGGCCAGTTTTAGGCCAAGTGTGGCTCTGGGCAAAACTTAAAAGTGGGGCCCTAAGTGCTTAGATATTGTACCGCAACATAGTCACAGTTAAATCAGAAGGAAGTTTGAGAGGAGCATTGCTAGAGTTATAAAAGATCAAGAACACAAGCCCCCTACATCGCTCTCTGTTGAGAGGCTGCAGTGCTATAGCAGCAGAAAGCCTCCCCCCAGGTAAATATAAGAATCTAAGAATAAAAAATACTCCCTACTTACCTTTGCTCTGGCTGTTACTTCTGTGACTGACTGGTCTTGGTAGGGACAATCACCAGCTGCAGTGCTGTCTCCTCAGTCAGTGATCGGCTGAGCGGCTGTCACAACAGAGACAAGTCTGGCTTGGTAGTAGCTTGTAGGGGGGCCCCAAGGAGGCCTGGTAAGTATGGGGAATTTCTATTATCAGTGTGGCCCAACAACATTTAACAATCCTGTTCTCCTGAATACCCCCTTAATAAATGTGCAGCAGCACAATCACTCTAAGGGTGCGTTCACACCTACAGGATCCGCAGCAGATCTGCAGCAGATCCGCAGCAGATTTGATGGTGCAGATTTGATGCTGTGTTCAGTTATTTAAATGAAATCTGCTGCAGATCTGCTGCGGATCCGGTAAGTGTGAACGTTCCCTAAGGGTGCGTTCACACCTACAGGATCTGCAGCAGATCTGCAGCAGATTTGATGCTGTGTTCAGTTATTTAAATCAAATCTGCTGCAGAAAATCAGCTGCAGATCCTGTAGGTGTGAACGCACCATAAGGGTATAAACACACACACCGTATACGCAGCGTATTTACTGCTGAGATACGCAGCAAATACGCAACAAATACGCAGCAAATACGCAGCAGATTAGATCTAAATAACTGAACACAGCATCAAATCTGCACCATCAAATCTGCTGCAGATCTGCTGCGTATCTGCTGCGTATACGGTGTGTGTTTGTACCCTTCGACCACATTCAGGCATCAGTATACTGCATATACAGTATACATTAGTATACCAACAACAATTACAGACAGGATTACTGATGTGTGAATAGGGCCTAACACACACATATATATATATATATATATATATATATATATATATATATATATATATATATACACACAGGGTTGTAGCTAATGTCTCCTGGGCCCTGGTGCGAGAGGCCAACTTGGGCCCCCCCGCCCCTCCCTCCTTTCACGACCAAGTGATGCTATTGGTGTGTGTGTATATATATATATATATATATATATACACACACCAAGACAGATATTACCAATAACACCAGCATATTGGAAGAGAAAGTATTATCACCGTACATATTACCGCCATACTGTTACCGACCAAATCCTGTATACTGAGACCAATATTACCAGTAATACCAGTATATAGGAAGGAAACATTACTGCCACACCACAACCACTACCATCACCACCATATTGTTTCTGACCAAATCCAGTATACTAAATTACCTCATCCAGTCATATAGAGGTGGCCCAGCTCTACACAGGTTCTATACACCATATACATTACAGTGCAGTTATATCAGGTGACTCACAGGAGACGTCTTTTCTGATCAGAGTTCTTTCCTTTTCATCTTCTGCATCCGCCCTGGGCCATTATGAGAACTTCTCCGAGCCACGAATCCACAGAATCTGCCAGACAGATATATTAGGCTCCTAACACTGGCACCATCCTCATCTCTATACAAGCTGCACATCTGTATTGGCCCCTTTACACCCTCATTTAGTGGGTAGCCCTGACACATTTAGTGGGTATTCCCTCTCCCCCTATGTTGCCCCCCCAAATAGATGGCCCCTCTCCCCCCATGTTGCCCTCCTTATAGATGGCCCCCTCTCCCCCCCACCCCCCCTTATAGATGGCCTCCTCTCCCCCTCCTTACATATGGCCCCCTCTACCCCCTCCCTTATAGATGGCCTCATCTCCCTCTCCTTATAGATGGCTCCCTCTACCCCCTCCCTTATAGATGGCCCCCTCTCTCCTCACCCTCCCTTATGGATGGTCCCCTTTCCCCCCACCCTCCCTTATAGATGGTCCCCTCTCCCCCCACCCTCCCTTATAGATGGCCCCCTCTCCCCCCACCCTCCCTTATAGATGGCCCCCTCTCCCCCACCCTCCCTTATAGATGGCCCCCTTTCCCCCCACCCTCCCTTATAGATGGCCCCCTCTCCCTCACCCTCCCTTATAGATGGTCCCCTTCCCCCCCTCCCTTATAGATGGTCCCCTTCCCCCCTGTGTGTGTGTGCCCATCCTGGAATATTATATAAATCTGCTTCTGCTGAACGAGTTCCTACCACACTGACAACTCAGCTCTGCTGTGCCTGCCTGTAGCCCAATGTAACACACCTCATTGTCCAGGTCATTATTACAGTGTATGGGGGGCTGAAGGGGCTCTGCTATGGTATAGGAGGATATAGGAGGGATTATTACAGTGTATGAGGGGACTCTGCTATGGTATATGAGGATATAGGAGGGAATATTACAGTGTATGGGGGGCTGAGGGGGCTCTGCTATGGTATATGAGGATACAGGAGGGATTATTACAGTGTATGAGGGGGCTCTGCTATGGTATATGAGAACATAGGAGGGATTATTACAGTGTATGAGGGGGCTCTGCTATGGTATATGAGGATACAGGAGGGATTATTACAGTGTATGAGGGGGCTCTGCTATGGTATATGAGGACATAGGAGGGATTATTACAGTGTATGAGGGGGCTCTGCTATGGTATATAAGGACATAGGAGGGATTATAACAGTGTATGAGGGGCTGAGGGGGCTCTGCGATGGTATATAAGGATATAGGAGGGATTATTACAGTGTATGGGGGGGCTCTGCTATGGTATATTAGGATATAGGAGAGATTATTACAGTGTATGAGGGGCTGAGGGGGCTCTGCGATGGTATATAAGGACATAGGAGGGATTATTACAGTGTATGGGGGGCTCTGCTATGGTATATAAGGACATAGGAGGGATTATTACAGTGTATGAGGGGCTGAGGGGGCTCTGCTATAGTATATGAGGATATAGGAGGGATTATTACAGTGTATGAGGGGCAGAGGGGGCTCTGCTATAGTATATGAGGACATAGGAGGGATTATTACAGTGTATGAGGGGCAGAGGGGGCTCTGCTATAGTATATGAGGATATAGGAGGGATTATTACAGTGTATGAGGGGCAGAGGGGGCTCTGCTATAGTATATGAGGACATAGGAGGGATTATTACAGTGTATGAGGGGCAGAGGGGGCTCTGCTATAGTATATGAGGACATAGGAGGGATTATTACAGTGTATGAGGGGCAGAGGGGGCTCTGCTATAGTATATGAGGACATAGGAGGGATTATTACAGTGTATGAGGGGCTGAGGGGGCTCTGCTATAGTATATGAGGATATAGGAGGGATTATTACAGTGTATGAGGGGCAGAGGGGGCTCTGCTATAGTATATGAGGATATAGGAGGGATTATTACAGTGTATGGGGGGCTCTGCTATGGTATATGAGGATTTCTGATTTCTGTAGACATGGAGTCTGGAGGGGTGAGGCTGTATGGCTGTCTGCATACAATATCCAGGTTGTATGATATCTGTATACCATATCCGGGCTGTATGGTATCTGTATACAATATCCAGGCTGTATTGTATCTGTATACTATATATATCAGCAGTGGCTGACGCTGTTTGTACGCCAGAGCACCCACGCCCCAGCTAGGTCGCACCCCCCAAAGGCCGGCCCTGAGTCAAAGATACGTTCCATAGTTTTTTGTTAGTGGGGGGGGGCAGACACTTTGGCTGTATGGGGCCCCAAAATTCCTGATGGCGGCCCTGGATGCCCCCCTCTTTCCCCCCACCCTCATAGATGCCCCCCTCTTTCCCCCCACCCTCATAGATGCCCCCCTCTTTCCCCCAACCCTCATAGATGCCCCCCTCTTTCCCCCCACCCTCATAGATGCCCCCCTCTTTCACCATCCCTCATAGATGCCCCCTCTTACCCCCCACCCTCATAGATGCCCCCCTCCTTCCCCCCACCCTCATAGATGCCCCCCTCCTTCCTCCCACCCTCATAGATGCCCCCCTCTTTCACCATCCCTCATAGATGCCCCCTCTTACCCCCCACCCTCATAGATGCCCCCCTCCTTCCCCCCACCCTCATAGATGCCCCCCTCCTTCCTCCCACCCTCATAGATGCCCCCCTCCTTCCCCCCACCCTCATAGATGCCCCCCTCCTTCCCCCCACCCTCATAGATGCCCCCCTCTTTCCCCCCACCCTCATAGATGCCCCCCTCTTTCCCCCCACCCTCATAGATGCCCCCCTCTTTCCCCCCACCCTGCAGGCTGATAAAAAACAAAACAAAACTTAACTCACCTGACAACGCGCTCCCACGTTGATCCTCACTCCTCCTGGTCTGTCCCCGGCAGCTGCGCGGCTGCCGGGGGTGCCGCATCTTATCCCCAGCAGCGCGCGCATCCCAGAGCTCCCTGCGGGAACGGGAAGTCAGGGCCCAAAGCGTGCAGGGAGCTCTGGGATGCGCGCGCTGCCAGGGATAAGACGCGACACCCCCGGCAGCCGCGCAGCAGCCGGGGGAAGACGGAGCCGGACTCTTGTGACCGCAAGCAAAACAATGCTTGCAGTCACAAGAGTGATTGATCGGGAGGGCCTCGCGGGGCCACTACTACACCACAGCTACGCCACTGTATATATATATATATATATATATACTCATCGGCCAATTTATTAGGTACACCATGCTAGTAACGGGTTGGACCCCCTTTTGCCTCAATTCTTCGTGGCATAGATTCAACAAGGTGCTGGAAGCATTCCTCAGAGATTTTGGTCCATATTGACATGATGGGATCACACAGTTGCCGCAGATTTGTCGGCTGCACATCCATGATGCAAATCTCCCGTTCCACCACATCCCAAAGATGCTCTATTGGATTGAGATCTGGTGACTGTGAAGGCCATTGGAGTACAGTGAACTCATTGTCATGTTCAAGAAACCAGTCTAAGATGATTCTAGCTTTATGACATGGCGCATTACCCTGCAAAAAGTAGCCATCAGATGTTGGGTACATTGTGGTCATAAAGGGATGGACATGGTCAGCAACAATACTCAGGTAGGCTGTGGCGTTGCAACGATGCTCAATTGGTACCAAGGGGCCCAAAGAGTGCCAAGAAAATATTCCCCACACCATGACACCACCACCACCAGCCTGAACCGTTGATACAAGGCAGGATGGATCCATGCTTTCATGTTGTTGACGCCAAATTCTGACCCTACCATCCGAATGTCGCAGCAGAAATCGAGACTCATCAGACCAGGCAACGTTTTTCCAATCTTCTACTGTCCAATTTCAATGAGCTTGTGCAAATTGTAGCCTCAGTTTCCTGTTCTTAGCTGAAAGGAGTGGCACCCGGTGTGGTCTTCTGCTGCTGTAGCCCATCTGCCTCAAAGTTGGACGTACTGTGCGTTCAAAGATGCTCTTCTGCCTACCTTGGTTGTAACGGTTGGCTATTTGAGTCACTGTTGCCTTTCTATCAGCTCGAACCAGTCTGCCCATCCATCTCTGACCTCTGGCATCAACAAGGCATTTCTGCC
Organism: Dendropsophus ebraccatus; assembly: GCF_027789765.1. Taxonomy (NCBI): domain Eukaryota; kingdom Metazoa; phylum Chordata; class Amphibia; order Anura; family Hylidae; genus Dendropsophus; species Dendropsophus ebraccatus. The sequence goes on from NC_091455.1 coordinate 115,142,156, forward strand.
CACAGAACTGCCGCTCACTGTATGTTTTTTCTTTTTCGGACCATTCTCTGTAAACCCTAGTGATGGTTGTGTGTGAAAATCCCAGTAGATCAGCAGTTTCTGAAATACTCAGACCAGCCCTTCTGGCACCAACAACCATGCCACGTTCAAACGCCCTCAAATCACCTTTCTTCCCCATACTGATGCTCGGTTTGAACTGCAGGAGATTGTCTTGATGTTACGCCTGGACTAGTGGATCCACTGGACCGTCACCAGCGATGGCACTAACCTCACCAGGGAGCGGAGTCTAAGGGGCCGCTGGTTTTCACCAGAGCCCGCCGCAAGGCGGGATGGACTTGCTGTGGCAGGCGACCCCCAGATCGCTACCCCTGGCTTGGTTGCTGGTGACGGCAGGCGAGGCGTGGCAGGAGCCGTAGGCAGGAGATGTTACTGGCAAGGGTCTGTAGGTGAAACCGCACGTGACAGGCTGAACACAGGAACTAAAGTGTAATGGGGAAGCAGGAACCAGGAAGTGGGGACCAGGTAGCGGACAGGGAACAGGAACAAGGACTAGGGACCAGGTCGGACAGGAATCAGGAAACAACAGGGAGCTGGGCCAAATGCTATGGGAAGCAAGTAGAGGCTCCAACACCTGCAGTGGGGCAGGGCTGGAATTTATAGGGAGTGATTGTGTGCATGACCAATTAGGAGCGCACTGCCCCTTTAAATCTGAGACAGCCGGCGCGCGCGTGCCCTAGGAGGCGGGGATGCGCGCGCCGGCCGGCACAGCGACGGACAGGAGCGTGGAGAGGTGAGGCGCCCCCCGGGGCCGAAGTAACAGCAGCGCCGGGTCCCTGCCTATGGACACCGGCTGCTGCATGGGGAAGAGAGGAGTCGCGGCGGCGGCCCGGAGAACGGGACGCCGCTGCGGCCGTGACAGTACCCCCCCCTTTGGCCTCCCCCTCTTTCTGGCCTGTAGGAACCTCTTGATGAGATCTTGGTCCAGGATGTTAGCCTCGGATTCCCAGGACCTCTCCTCAGGACCAAATCCTTTCCAGTCCACCAGGAAGAACCGTCACCCTCTGACAGTTTTCATGGCCAGAATGTCTTTGACAATGTAGACGTTGTCAGAGACGGCTTGTGGAGCAGAGAGCGAAGCCTTATCGGAGAACCGGTTGAGGACTACTGGCTTTAAGAGGGAGACATGGAAGGCGTTCGGAATCCGCATCGTAGGAGGTAGGCGGAGTTTGTAGGTGACAGGGTTGAGGCGTTTTAGCACCGAGAAAGAACCGATGAATCGAGGACCCAACTTGTAGCTGGGAATCTTGAGTCGGACATATTTGGCCGAGAGCCAGACTTTGTCCCCAGGGAGAAAATTCATGGCGGGTCTTCTTCTCTTATCCGCCTGGTCCTTCATGCGGTCAGATGCCTTGAGCAGAGATTGTCGAGTCTGTTCCCAGATTGACTGCAGGTCAGATAACAACTCCTCCACGGCTGGGACTTCAGAGGATGGAGAGAGAGGGCAGAGGAGGGCGAGGATGGCGTCCATAGACCACAGAAGGGTGACTTGCCTGTGGAGCTCGAGTCCAGATGATTGTAGGAGAACTCCGCCCATGGAAGCAGACTGGACCAGTTGTCCTGGCGAGCGGAGACGAAATGTCGAAGATAACTGCCAAGGACCTGACTGACCCTCTCCACTTGCCCATTAGTCTGGGGATGATAGGCCGAAGAGAAGTCCAGCTTCACTTGGAGTTGAGAGCAGAGAGCACGCCAGAATCTGGAGACAAATTGTGAGCCTCTGTCAGACACTATATGAAGAGGAAGACCATGGAGGCGGAAGATATGCTGAAAGAACAGCTGGGCCAGGCGAGGAGCTGATGGTAATCCAGGAAGAGCCACGTAGTGGGACATCTTGGAAAAGCGGTCAGTTACAACCCAAATGACCGTGTCACCCGCAGATGGAGGTAAGTCTGTGATAAAGTCCATGCCTATATGGCACCAGGGGCGGTCTGGGACTGGCAAGGGCTGAAGTAGGCCGGCAGGTTTTTGATGGGAGGACTTGTTTCTGGCACAGATGGTACAAGACGCCACAAAGTCCTTGACATCTTGGAGTAAGCTAGGCCACCAGTAGTGGCGGGAGATCAGTTGCCCGGTCTTTAGAGCTCCCGGATGCCCGGCCACCATAGAGGAATGACCCCATTTCAAGATGCGTTTACGGAGTGCGGGGCGCACATAAGTCTTACCGGGAGGCAATCTCTGCAGAGTAGAAGTAGCAACAGGTACTAGGCGATCGGGAGAAATTATGTGACGAGGAGGTTCCTCTTGCCCCATGACATCGGATGCTCGGGATAACGCATCGGCCTTTATATTCTTCTCGGCAGGACGGAAATGAATGGTGAAGTTGAACCGAGAGAAGAAGAGGGACCACCTGGCCTGCCGGGGATTGAGGCGTTGAGCCGATTGGAGGTAGAGGAGGTTCTTGTGGTCCGTGTAGATGTTAACGGAATGTCTAGCCCCCTCTAGGAGATGACGCCACTCCTCCAGTGCCAACTTGATAGCCAGGAGTTCACGATCTCCAATAGTATAGTTCCTCTCGGCCGGGGAAAAAGTCTTAGAAAAGAACCCGCAGGTTCTGATCTTGCCTGATGTGTCCCTTTGCGAGAGGACGGCTCCTGCGCCCACAGAAGAAGCATCAACTTCAAGAGAAAACGGCTTGGAGATATCCGGGCGAACTAGAGCAGGAGCGGAGGCAAAGGCAGACTTTAGGCTATTGAAGGCTTGTTCAGCCTCTGGAGGCCAGCGTTTGGGATCCGCCCTCTTCTTTGTGAGAGCCACTATGGGTGCTACCAGGGTAGAGAAGTGAGGGATGAATTGCCGGTAGTAGTTGGCAAATCCAAGGAATCGTTGGATAGCTCTAAGTCCCTCAGGGCGAGGCCATTGGAGAACAGCTGAGAGCTTGGCAGGATCCATCTGTAGGCCCTGGTCGGAGACAATGTACCCAAGAAACGGCAGGCTGCGTTGATGGAAAACGCACTTCTCCAGCTTGGCATATAAACGGTTGGCCCGTAATCTTCGTAGAACCTGCCGTACATGGGACACGTGGGTCTGCTGGTCGCGGGAGAAGACCAGGATGTCGTCAAGATAGACAATGACGCAGACATAGAGGAGGTCGCGGAATATATCATTCACAAATTCCTGGAAGACCGCTGGGGCGTTGCATAGGCCGAATGGCATGACCAGATATTCGTAGTGCCCATCCCTGGTGTTGAAAGCGGTCTTCCATTCGTCTCCTTCACGAATTCGGATCAGGTTATACGCTCCCCTCAGATCCAGCTTAGAGAAGATCCTAGCTCCACGGAGACAGTCGAATAGTTCGGGGATTAGCGGAAGAGGATAGCGGTTCTTGACAGTCACCTTATTTAAGCCCCGGTAGTCTATGCATGGGCGGAGGGAACCGTCCTTTTCTGCACAAAGAAAAATCCAGCGCCAGCAGGAGACGTGGATTTACGAATGAAGCCCTTCTGTAAGTTCTCCCGGATGTAGGAGGACATGGCTTCCGTCTCGGGCACCGAGAGAGGGTATACTCGACCACGTGGAGGAGAAGTTCCTGGAAGAAGGTCTATAGGGCAATCATAGGGCCGATGAGGTGGTAGAGAGTCCGCCTCCTTGGCCGAAAAAACATCAACGAAGTCATGGTATTCCTGCGGTAGTCCCGAATGAGGCTTAGCGTTAGCAGGTGACCTCGTAGCGCACTTGGGTTGAGGAGGTCTCAGACACCTATTTGGACAGTCCTGGCCCCAGCTGAGAACCTCCCCAGTTCTCCAGTCCAGCCCAGGGGTATGTAGTTGCAGCCAAGGGAGACCCAACAGGATGTTGGAAGAGGAATGGCGCAAAACGTAGAAGGAGATCCTCTCCTGATGCAAGGCGCCCACCTGGAGGACTAGGGGTTCCGTCTGGCAGTGCACAGCTTCGGAAAGAATCTCGCCCGTGACCGAAGAGATAGACCGGGGTTGGGCTAGCTGTATCACGGGTAGCCGCCATCTTTGGACCAACGAAGCAGAAATGAAACTGCCAGCAGCGCCAGAGTCGAAAAGGGCAGTAGTCTGGAGAACTTGCCCTGTGGGTGTCTGGATGGAGACTGGCATAGTCAACCTTGGAGAAGTGGCATTCACACCTAGGGAGGCCTCTCCCACCGGACCTAGGTGCGAGCGTTTCCCGGACGCTGAGGACGTTGGGGACATCTCTGCCGGTAGTGATCAGCGCCACCGCAATAGAGACAGAGATTCAGCTCCATTCGACGGGCTCTCTCATCAGTCGTCAGGCGAGCTCGTTCCACCTGCATGGGGACTTCTGGAGACGACTGGGGCATAGGAGCAACGGGACTCTGGAACACCCAGAGGATGGCGATGCCAGCCGAGGATGGCGACGGGGCAGGCTCAGTCGTCGTTCCTGCCGAACCTCCTCCTCTCTCTCGGAAAATCGGTTGTTGACTCTGGTAGCCAGTAGGATAAGATTGTTCAGAGATGTAGGGAGGTCGCGGGCGGAGAGCACGTCTTTCACTCGACTGGATAGGCCCTTCTTGAAGGTGGCTAATAGGGCGGCCTCGTTCCAGTCCAATTCAGCTGCCAGGGTGCGGAACTGGATGGCATAGTCACCAACAGAGGAGCTCCCTTGAGAGAGGTTGAGAAGAGCAGTCTCAGCTGAAGTAGCACGGGCAGGTTCCTCAAAGACGGAGCGAAACTCGGCCAGGAAGGCCCGGAGATTGGCAGCAACAGGATCATCACGGTCCCACAGTGGCGTGGCCCAGGCCAGAGCTCTACCCTCCAATAGGCTGATGATGAAAGCCACTTTAAAGCGCTCGGTGGGAAACTTACTACTTAAAAGCATCGTGCATTGAGTCGGGAATCCCCTGCACAACTTGGGATTGCCTCCATATTTACTCGGGAGGGCCAATCGAAGTCTCGAGGTGGCTGCAGGTGGTGGTGGGCGCTGGGCTGTAGTATGCTGCTGTAGGGCCGCAGTCAATTGCTGGATTTGCTGCGACTGTTGCTGGATCTGTTGAGCGACCACTCTGGCGACGTCACGGAGATCAGGCACCTCGCCGGGATCCATGGTTGGAGCCTACTGTTACGCCTGGACTAGTGGATCCACTGGACCGTCACCAGCGATGGCACTAACCTCACCAGGGAGCGGAGTCTAAGGGGCCGCTGGTTTTCACCAGAGCCCGCCGCAAGGCGGGATGGACTTGCTGCGGCAGGCGACCCCCAGGTCGCTACCCCTGGCTTGGTTGCTGGTGACGGCAGGCGAGGCGTGGCAGGAGCCGTAGGCAGGAGATGTTACTGGCAAGGGTATGTAGGTGAAACCGCACGTGACAGGCTGAACACAGGAACTAAAGTGTAACGGGGAAGCAGGAACAAGGAGTGGGGACCAGGTAGCGGACAGGGAACAGGAACAAGGACTAGGGACCAGGTCGGACAGGAATCAGGAAACAACAGGGAGCTGGGCCAAACGCTATGGGAAGCAAGTAGAGGCTCCAACACCTGCAGTGGGGCAGGGCTGGAATTTATAGGGAGTGATTGTGTGCATGACCAATTAGGAGCGCACTGCCCCTTTAAATCTGAGACAGCCGGCGCGCGCGCGCCCTAGGAGGCGGGGACGCGCGCCGGCCGGCACAGCGACGGACAGGAGCGTGGAGAGGTGAGGCGCCCCCCGGGGCCGAAGTAACAGCAGCGCCGGGTCCCTGCCTATGGACACCGGCTGCTGCATGGGGAAGAGAGGAGTCGCGGCGGCGGCCCGGAGCACAGGACGCCGCCGCGGCCGTGACACTTGACCATGTCTACATGCCTAAATGCACTGAGTTGTCGCCATGTGATTGGCTGATTAGAAATTAAGTGGTAACGTGCAGTTGGACAGGTGTACCTAATAAAGTGGCCGGTGAGTGTATATTTATATACATTACTGTAAGCACATCTTGTGAACTAATGGTATTGGTTAGATGTGGGAAGATGGTGACATTTAATGCCAGGCAGTAAAATAAGGAGAATACACGTCCAGCTCAGCCAATCAGTACGCTGCCCCGTCCAGCTGGGAGCCCCTGAAGCAAGCCGGAGCACGGAGCAGGTGATGTATGCTCCGGCCGGGTGGGGAGTTACCTTACATACTCGCAGCGGGCATGTATGAGATCAGGAAGGTGATAATTTAATAGTGCAATTACGCATGCGATGATACCGATCCCCCCCCCCACACACACACACACACACACACACACCTACACCTTTTTGTTTTATTAAAGTAGTTGGAGTTATTAGTAGAATGGCTCACACACAGTATAGTATGTTGGGGGTAGTGGTAGTAGTATGGCTGACTCACAGAATAGTATGTTGGGGTAGTAGTAGTATGGCTGACTCACAGAATAGTATGTTATTGTGGTGGTAGTAGTAGTATAGCTAACTTACAGTATAGTATGTTGGGGGTAGTAGTACTAGTAGTATGGCTGACTTACAGTATAGTATGTTGGGGTAGTAGTTGTAAGGCTGGCTTACAGTATAGTATGTTGGGGTAGTAGTAGTATGACTGACACACAGTGTAGTATGTTGGGGTAGTAGTGGCATGGCTGACACAGTATAGTATGTTGGGGGTAGTAGTAGTAGTAGTATGGCTGAGACAGTATAGTATGTTGGGAGTGGTAGTAGTATGGCTGACAGACAGAATAGTATGTTGGGGGTAGTAGTAGTATGGCTGACAGACAGAATAGTATGTTGGGGGTAGTAGAAGTATGCCTGACAGACAGAATAGTATGTTGGGGGTAGTAGTAGTATGGCTGACAGACGGTATAGTATGTTGGGGGTAGCTGTAGTATGACTGACACACACACACTGTATAGTATGATGGGGTTAGTAGTAGTATGGCTGACACATAGCACTAGAATAGTATATTGGGGATAGTATTTTTATGGCTAACACATAGCTATACAACTGCTATCCCCAATATACTATGTTAGTGCTATGTGTCAGCCATACAACTACTATGCCCAATATACTATACTAGTACTAAGTCAGTCATACAACTACTATGCCCAATATACTATAATGTTGCTGACACATTGCACTAGCATAGTATATTGGGGATAGTAATAGCTGTAGTGGAGCAGAACCTTCACCTCCCAGTTCAGCCCTTACACATATACACACCATCCTACATAATGTTCACATAACCCACAAATTTGCACACACACATAATCACACTCACCCTTCATGAGGAGCAGGGGCAGGTGTGCAGGAGATGTATGTGGCAGAGATCAGAGAGCTGCAAAGTGTGTGCAGACAGTCCCTGCTGCCCTCCCTCTCTGTCCCGACCAGGGAGCTGGAGGCCTGTCTGCTCTGAGGTGAGGTAGGGGAATGATCTGAGGGAGCTCCACATGCAGAGACATCACACAGCAGGAGGCCTTCTGTTACAGTCCGCCTGTCATAGCTGCTGCAGGGGCCCCTCTCCACTCCACCGTGCTCCACATTACACACTGTTGCCTGTCACCATGGTCTCTGCCCGGCCCATACAACTCACTATACTGAGGCAGTGAGTGACCAGGTGACAGGACTCTGCAGCTTATGTTAATCAGCCTTGAGGGAGAAATGTACAGCATATGGGGCCATGAGCAAGTAAACAGGAAGCCTTCTGTTCAGGGGCCCACCAATGGGGAGGAAGCGGGAGGGGCCCACCGGGGGTTTCTCCGACTCGCCGGTGGCCCAGTCCGCGGCTGATGGTGACCATAATTTATATAAACGTGGAGCTTCCAAAGCACTAAGAGGGAAAATTATTTCATAATGACATTGTTGGTCAATAGAGTTTGATCATTCAGCATTTTAGTACCGCTGGCTGAAGAAGTTGGAAGCAGACCTTGGGAATCCTGACCATAGGTTTCTCCATTTCTGAGATTTGGCAAGTCTAGAATATAGTGGACTACTGTTCTAGTTGGTGGAGAAATGATGGAGATTTATATCCAATATGGCTAGCGCAGAGGAAGTAAGAGATAAGAGTGTGTTAAAGTTGGACAACGGACTAAAAACTTGTTTTCAAAAGGAAAAAATATTTTGGCATTGCCACCACATATGTAGTTGTGCGTCAACTTAGCCACATCCACTATAGTCAGGGCCGTATAAACAGCTGCTGAATAAATGTATGCGCTTCTGGCCATTTTACGCCAAACAGTGTGTTTAAAATTGCTCTATTTCCATCCTTATAACATTTTTATTGTTTGGTCTATAGAGCTGTGTGAGAAGTAATTTTTTGTGCCCCATGATCTTTCAGTACCTTGTTTGCATATACGCAACTTTTTGAGCACTTTTTATTACATTTTTTTCTGGATTTGATGTCAACAAAAATGCTTAGTTTTGCACTTTGTTTTTTTTTTTGCGCTTAGGCCATTTACCTTGCGAGATCAGGAATATGATAATTTATTAGTTCAGCCGATTACGCACGCGGCGATACAAAATATGTACATTTTTTATTTATTTTTATTTATAAAATGAGGAAAGGGGGGGGGGTGATTTAAACTTTTATTAGGGGAGGGGATTTTTTATTGATTAAAACACCTTAATTTTTTTTTTACACACATTAATTAGAAGTGCCCCTTGGGGACTTCTAATACAACTACACTGATGTCATAGAGATCAATGTAGTATACATAATACAGCACTAATCTATTAGATTAGTGCTGTATTAGTCTGGTCTGCAGCAGACCAGATCTATCCATTGCCGAGCAGGCATCAGCGTCATTCCGAGATCCCACCACTAGACACCAGAGATAGGGGTACACAGGCTATTGCAGCTGTCAGCTTTAACAGTTTCATTAAAATAGTTAATTAGCCGGGAGCGGCGATCGGCTGCGCCAGCTAACACATTGGTCCCCAGATGCACATAGCTGCAGAGATGGTTCCCGCTGGTAACCCTCTCTGTTTACTCTTAACGGCCGCAGGATTAGTATAAGAGGTTAAGAGAAAGTTTAACCCTTGAAAACCTCCCTTTATGAGCGAGTTTGGTACCCTAACTTTAAGAGCAACTGTGGTGTGTCCCTTTAAGATTGACTTTGGTACCTTTGGTACTGCCCCTCTAATAGCGACTTTGGTACCATCCCTTTAAGAGCGCCTTAGGCCCTGTCCCTTTAAGAGCGACTTTGGTACCGTCCCCTTAAGAGTGACTTTGTTATTGCCTCTTCAGTAGTGACTTTGGTAACGCCCCTTTAAGAGCAACCTTGGTACCGCCTCTTTAAGAGTGACTTTGGTACCACCCCATTAAAGTGACTTTGGTACTGCTCCTTTAATAGCGACTTTAGTACCATCCCTTTAAGAGCGACTTTGGCCCCGTCCCTTTAAGAGTGACTTTGGTACTGCCCCTTTAGGTGCAACTTTAGTACCGCCCCTTTAAGACCGACTTTGGTACTGCCCTTTTAAGTGCAACTTTGATGCTAGCCCTTTAAGACCGACTTTGGTGCTCTTTGGTACATGATATATGTACAACCACGGATGTAAGCATGTAATGAATAGATGTATGCCATATAGGAGGTCATGTATTTAGATATGGAATTGTGGGGTGATTATAGGCGAAGGGCACAAAATGTGAAAATCTTGGGGAATATTAATTATTTTTATCAATGAAGGCAACTGAAAACACTTTCAAATGATATACTATAATTACTTTATCTAAAAAATTTAAGATGTAAATGAATGTGGCAAAAAAGAAGCCCTAATTTAATCCCTGAGGGGCCTGGCTGTTTAAGCAATTAATCCATTTCACTTCCTCTTTCAGCAACATCTCATCCATGTTGCCCTTTCTGGGACCCAATTTCTTCTGACAAAAGTCCCTGAATTTGATGTCCTTCATGCGTCTACCATAAACATGATGCAAGTGTCATGAGATGGATGTATCAGACTGTGTGCATATAGTACTGAAATGTTTAGACAACCTTTTCCTTAGCTCTTATTTTGTTTTGCCAACATACAACATCAGACACATGCACTGAGCAACGTACACTAAATTATCCTATTCAAAAGAATGACGGTTGACCTCAGAGAGATCAACCAAAACACAGAGACACCATTGTTTATCAATGCCAGTGAATCTAAGAACATTGCCCCCTGGGAAATTGAATAAGCAAAACAAAAACCTGAGGAGACACCAATACGTGTTTCTAAACATCAGGTCTTTTACCAGGAAGAAACAACCAAGCGAAAGTGGGTCTCCAGTCACGGAAACCACCTCCCAACAAGCCACAGTGACAGGACTTTGGAAATACCCAAGCAGGGTTTCCATCCACAGACATACCTTGCTTGGGTATTTCTTACGTCCTGTCATTTTTGACAGTGGCTTCTTGGAAAATGGATTCCTTGACTGGAGATTCTCCTTGGCTTGTTTGTTCCTCCCCGGTAGAAGGTCTGGTTAGCTCACTGATGTTGAGAAACACGTGATGGTGTCTCTGCTGCGTTTTAGTTGATCTCACTGAGGCCAATGACCAGGGACAGAACAGAACAGCCACCAGAGACTTCAATAGGCTCAGTAGTAGTCAACCACCTATTTTTCAAAAAAGATGACATGGGATCCATTTTTTTTAGCAGATTCCACGGATGTAGAATCAGTGAAAAACATGGATCTTACAGAGTTTTATTGGAGAATCCATGCCGTGATATCGTTCTGCACTAGCACTGTCAGGACCAGTCACACCAAACACACAGAGACAGTGAGCCCTGAGCTCAGTCTCGCCCCACTGTCCCTACCTAATTGCCGCAATCTGCCCTAAAATGGCAGCGGACAACTTGGCGGCGATCCCTGGCCTGGATACGTGATACAATAGACAAGACAAAACAAACACAATAAGAATAGTCAACAATCAGGGTCACAACGGTCTGGCAGCAAAGGTACAAAACCAGGATCCAAAAGAGTAATCAGAAAACAGGCAATAAGGTCGGGGGCAGGCAGCAAGCAAGCAAGGTCAAAAGAAACTAAGCAGGAGTCAGGAGAAAACAGAACACACAAGCAGGCATAGACAAGTCAATAACCGGCAAGGCACAGGCAGAAGCTGAAATCTTAAATAGGACACCAGGAACCAAGTCCAGAAGATGATTGGAGGGACCAGCTGTCAATCACTGAGGCAAGGCAGGTTAACTGTTACATGACCAGAGGAAACTTTGCAGCACAGACACGGGTGGGGCAGGGAAAACAATTAGCAGACCAGAAGAAATAAGACACAGTTCAGACAGGGCAAAAAGAAGGCAAACAAAACACAGAATAAATGGCAGATTATGGCCAAAATCGCAGTCTCGGTCGTACCTTACGCACCGAGGACTGCGCCAAAGTTCCATTCATGACAAGCACATCTTATTTTTTCGCGGCGCGGATTGTGTGAATAGAATGATAAAATTTTGTGGACCCTAAAATTGTCCATGGTCGTAGATTCACAATTACGGACAGTTAAACGGAATGTGTGAATAGGGTCTTAGACTTAGTTCACATTAATGCTATGGATTAATGTTTGACAACCAGTGGGACATTACATTATTGTGACACGTGAAAAGTTTTTTTGTGTTTTTTTTTTTACAATAATATGTACCTTTTAAGGCTTTGTTCAAACAAAATACTTTTTAGTAAATCGGCCATTTTTTTTCATTTACGCGAAGAACATTCTTTTCATAATACAATTATTTGCATTGAAGTTAATGCAAACAATGGCCCTTGTTTCACACAATATATTGAATAACGATCGTTGTTCACATTTTTTATTGATTTTATAAGAACAGAAACAGTTGCTAAATAGTGGGTCGAGATTAATTGTCATGTCTTCAACAAGGCCTTTACCATGGGAGAATAGTATCCCATACACTGCAGTATAATATTTTAGGTTATGGCCATGTTCACATGGTGTAAGACACCGGCCGTTCTGTGACCCAGCCGCGTCACAGAACGGCCGGTGTCAGAGAAGATCATCCCGGCCAGTACTGCAATACCTGCTGGACGATCTTCATTTTAGATTAGGAATTAGGATGCAGGCGCATCTGTGTGGGCCCCCATCCCAATTCGCAGCTGCACACAATGCAGCGTGTGGCTGGAGCCGCATGCTCTATTGTGTGAACTGACAGGTTCTCTGTGGCTGCTATTCAATGAATAGCGGCTGCAGAAAACTAACATGTCGGTGTCTTGCAGCCCTGCTAGCAATCCTGGCAGGAGTGTATACTATGGGCCACATGTATCATCCGGCGAACGGATGATTTTCGGCGGAAAGTGCCGATTTGCGTATATTTTTATTCGCAAATGGCCGATTTGCGAATAAAATATTCGCAAATCGGCACTTTCCGCCGAGTACGCCAGGGGGGCGGAAAAGGGGCGTGTAGTGGGTGGAACCTATGGGTGCCCCTATGGGTGGCATTTATTAAGTCCGGCGTTTTTTACGCCGGACTTATAAATGCCCCCGGCCATTTGCGAATAAAAAAATACGCAAATCGGCACTTTCCGCCGAAAATCATCCGTTCGCCGGATGATACATGTGGCCCTATGTGTATACACTCTGGCCGGGATTCCATTCATTGCAATACAAAGTATGCTGTACATAAATCACAACCATTGTTGCAAATTGCAACAATGGCTTGATTTATACACAACATACGTTGTGTGAATATGGCATAACGGTGTATGCCATAAGTGCCTAAGAGAACTGGACCCGGTGATGAGTGTTTCAATTTTTATCCAATTGGTTCGGTCCATTATGGGAGCGTAGTAATAATGCCTCACTGATGGGCATCCTAGTCCAACCTTGGATAAAGGTAAACATAATATGGTAGATTTAACTCTAGCTCTTTGCCAAATCTATTATTTCTAAGGCACACATTTTTTATCTCTAAAAAAATATTCTCTTAAGTCTATTTTAATTTCTACAAAGTATTCTATACTTCTACAACTAGAGAATGCATGACAAGATTAATGTTCATTACATTCATATTAGGCTACTGTTTTGAGGAGGTTACTATATTTAGTCTGTTTCTGTGGGAACTATAACATAACAGGCAGGCAGAGATTTAAAATGTAATTATAAATCAACCCCTGCTGAAACAAGCATTATTAAAGGAATGTGTACAGTATATATAATATCGTTTGTGGAAATACAGAATCATGGTACTGTAACTGTGTCATTTTAAGGGCCCATGTTGGTTTTAATACTTCTAAATATGTTGTTTCTAGGTCAGTGGTGGAATTCGCTATTGAGTTAAATATGCTGTTCTCTAATAAAGGGACAAAAAAATGCTATGGTCTTTATATATGAAAACTAGGGCAGATAAGAACTGGATACGTTGCCTTTATTTTCAGGTTGTCATGGAATAAATATATATATATATATATATATATATATATATATATATATACTGTATATATATACATGTGCCATGGAAGGGGCTGCTAACACTTGTGATTTAGTTATTCTTACAATGCAATTTCTTCATATACTGCGCCCCCTGCTGGACACTTCATATGAATTACATCTGATTCGTGATGTCACGGTTTTTGAGAGGAATTGAAGCCTGCTTGATCTACTAAATTAAGGGAAATAGCAGTATATGTGCATTTCCCATTATTAATGTACAATAGGAATTTGTTTAACTTTCCTTTTGTAATAACATATTAAAAAAAAAAACGTTTTGCCCGGACTTCTCCTTTAACTGTATTGCCCTGAAGCCTTTAAGTAAAGCTGTTCCTTGTTTAAGTGTTGGATTGCATCATTGTGATCAAGTTAACACAGGCTACATTTGTATATAGTGTCCACCCCTAAGGAAAACAGAAATTAAATTATAAATCATAAATCAAGTCCTCTCTTGCACCAAAATCTGCATATTTTTAAGTGGCAGCAAAATTGCAACACTTTTACAAACTTGGGGGAAGATTTATCAAACATGGTGTAAGGGTGCCTTCACACCTACCGGATCCACAGCGGATCTCACTTCTGCAGATTCGAAGCGAGAACCGCTGCGGATCCGGTATCAGTTCACCCCTATGATAGCACATATTCGCAGCGGGATTAACATCCCGCTGTGAATATGTGCTTTAACTCCCTGTGCCCGCAGCCCCGCCGTCGCATCCCCGACGCATCCCCCCCATGCCGGCCACATCCCCCCATCAGCCCACCCCCAGCCCCCAGATCAGCTGAGCGGGACCGGAGCCAGGAGCCTCACTGCAGCCGCGCCGCCGAGCGGGTAATGTATGCTCGCGGCGGGCCGGAGATGGGCTGATGGGGGGATGTGGCCGGGATGGGGGGGATGTGCCACCGCCGGGGATAGGGGATGCGACGGCGGGGCTGCGGGCACCAGGGAGTTAAAGCACATATTCACAGCGGGATGTCAATCCCACTGTAACGCCTGGAGTAGTGGATCCACTGGACCGTCACTAGCGATGGCACTAACCTCACCAGGGAGCGGAGTCTAAGGGGCCGCTGGTCTTCACCAGAGCCCGCCGCAAGGCGGGATGGACTTGCTGCGGCAGGCGACCCCCAGGTCGCTACCCCTGGTTTGGTTGCTAGTGACGGCAGGCGAGGCGTGGCAGGAGCAGTAGGCAGAGGTCTGTAGGCGTGCTCGCAGGTGGCGGACAGGACTCAGGAACAATTGGAAGACAGCGGGCAAGGACTAGGGACAAGGACTGCGGACAGGGACTGGGAACAAGGACTGAGGTCAGGAACAACAGGGAGCTGGGCCAAATGCTATGGGAAGCATGTAGAGGCTCCAACACCTGTAGTGGGGCAGGGCTGGAATTTATAGGAAGTGATTAGTGCAACTTCCAATTAGGGGCGGACTGGCCCTTTAAATCTGAGACAGCCGACGCGCGCGCCCTAGGAGGCGGGGACGCACGCGCCGGCCGGCACAGCGGGTGACAGGAGCGGGGCGAGGTAAGGCGCCCCCCGGGACTGAACTAGTAGCAGCGCCGGGTCCCTGCACATGGACCCCGGCAGCTGCATAGAGAGGTCGCGGCGGCGGCCCGGAGCACGGGACGCGGCCGCGGCCGTGACACCCGCTGCGAATACGTGCTATCATAGGGGTGAATTGATACCGGATCCGCAGCGGTTCTCGCTTAGAATACGCAGAAGTGAGATCCGCTGTGGATCCGGTAGGTGTGAAGGCACCCTAAAGTGAAACTGGCTCAGTTGCTCCCAGCAACCAATCAGATTCCACCTTTCATTTTTCAAAGAGTCTGTGAGGAATGAAAGATGGAATCTGATTGGTTGCTAGGGGCAACTAAGACAATTCTACTTTACCCTAGTTTGATAAATCTCCCCCTTTGTGGGGTGAATAATGCATGTATCCCTAACCTGGTTGTCCAGGAAAAAAAGTTTATTTTACATAACTATGGCCAGGCTACCTAATAAAAAAAAAATAGAACTGCCTTCATCACTCCCCTGCTGCTTCCATTTTCACAGCACCTGCTACACTCCTCTACCTGGTGCTTGTGTTGGTGCTAGACACTGCCACTGGAGCACAGCAGAGACTGCGGCCATGAAAATGCAAGCTGTGGGGGAGCAAGGGAGGTAATTATGGTCTTTTTTTTTTTTTTTAAATCACACAAAATAGACATAGTAACGTAAAAAAGACTTTTCCCAGAAAACCCCTTTAGGTTAGGTTGATAACCTATGTCCATACACTATATACTGGTGACAAAGATGGCAGGATTTCTTTATTTGTCCAATAAACCGTTTATTGTTTCAGATATCAGGTTATTGAAATATGCACTTCTCTGTATCTAAGAAGCCTGCTGAGAAAACATATCCTGATGCTTTCCATTGTGCAACAAATTGCAGGAATCATTGAACTGTATGAGCTACAGGTTTTTTTTTTTAATTGAACACAGAACAGGATTTTTTTTTGAGGCAGTGTTCACATGATGTGGTACCATCACAGTCTTGCCACAATCATGTTGTGATTTTATGAGATCATAGCAAAAACACCAAGATACAGCACATATCTGCAATGCGTCAATGTAACATTAACTTGCTACATCAGTTTTTTGGCATAAAGAAAAAATTAACATAAATTATAGAAGAAACCTATGTCAGTTCATAGCTGGCATCTATTATAGAACATAGACATGGCAGAGATGTTTCAAATTTTTTTTTTTTTTTAAAGGACTATGGATTTTTTTTTTTTATTTCCTCTTTATTTTTCATTGTTAAAATACCATATAACAATTTACCAAACAATATCAAATACAATCATGTTACAACTTGCTAATAGTATTTTTCATAAATCAGTACACAGTTATCCTATGCTTTCACATTAGGCGAACAAGTGGATATTCGATTTCTAACTATGATTAACTTAGCATAGAAGAACAATCTAAAGATACAGTTAATAACCTTTCCAGGGGCCTCTTTACCAGATGTGTCTCCCAGGATAGCCAAAAGGGGGTTTCTTTCTATCACCATTCCTACCCGCTGAGTGACTTTGTAGTACACAGCATCCCAGAGACCTTGTAGTTCACAGCATGACCGTACCATGTGGAGGAACTCTCCCACTTTTTCCTCACAGCTCACATATTTATTGTTTGGTCTTTTCCTAATTTTATGTAGAATACTCAGGGTGTAAAAAAGCCTATGTGTGATATTAAATAGAATCAATTGGTGATTCCCTGACATTGACCCTTTTTTATATTCTGACAGATCTTCTCCCAGTCTATATTAACTCCTATTTCCTGCTCCCAGTCCCTTTAACTCCTAAGTACTGGTCTCTCTAATGACTGTAAATATTTGTAAACAAAGGATATGGTTTTTTTTACAATCTGTTAATTTCCGAGCTTGTCTATCGGAAAATAGATTTCCACAGAGAACTCTATTGATGTATGTTTTACTTTTAGGGCATCCCTCATTATTAGGTAATCAAACCATGCATTTTCCCCAAGACCAGACCCTTTCTTGCCAACTGATAATTTAACCCTGGGACACAACATCTTTTACAAAGGCCATACAATTTACAAATAATATGTCTAATACTCCAAGCCATTTCAGTCCAAGTTCTTGTTCTTCCATAAAGAGGTAAAATCAAAAAAGTCTTTTATTCCCAATAACTCCATTACTGCACCCCAGGTTCTTACCAAATTAATCTCCATAGACATATGACTCTCCTTTTACCCTCCTCCAAAATACGGGCCCCTAGTTTTTGGAAAATATCTTAGTCAGACATCCCAGTTTCCTGCCCCTAAGTTGAGAAACAACTATGGTGTTTCCATCTAGTCAACCAGTATAGTTGAGAGGCCAAGAAATACCTGTCCATTTTGTCCATTCCACCTAATGCTACTCTTTCTTTAGACATAGCCAGAAACTCCTTTTTTATTCGGATTAGCTTGGGGCCCCAGATCAAGGAGTTTCATAAGATGGTAATTCTTTAAAAATGTTTGTTCTAAACCCAGCATGGGGAGGCACCAAATACATACAGAATCTTAGGCATACAGACCGCTTTTATAAAAACAGTTCTTTCTGACCTAGTAATTGAGAGCTTATGCCATGCCTCAACTTTCTTACAAACTTCTTCTAACAGTGGGTAAAGATTCAGATCAATGAAGTCTCCAATATTTTTTTGTAAACTTTGACCTCAAGGTGACAAAAATTTTCTCTGAATTTTAATGTCTTAAGCTGTATTAAAACCTATTTACTCTAATTTATTGCCAAACCAGAGAACTTCCCTATCTCCTGAATCAGGTGAATAACTCTGGGTACTGCAACCCCCGGGTTTTTAAGAAACAATAGCTGGTCATCTGCATATAATGACACCATGTCCCCCTCACCTCAAACCATTCCAACACAATATCACTCTTAATTAGACAAGCCAAGGGTTCAATAATTAGGGTGAAGAATAAGGGGGAGAAGGGACAACCCTGTCTTGTTCTACTGGACAATGGGTAGGACCCTGATTTCAATCAATTAACAGACTAAAGCTCTAGCATTATTATACAGTATCTTTACCATTGAGATAAACCTCGTACCTAACCAAACTCTTTTATAACTGCCACAGGTACTCCCACTCCACCCTGTCAAACACCTTAGTGGAATCCAAATACAGGATGGAGTGGGGACCCTGACCCTCAAAGGGCTGGCTGTTTTCGTATATAACCTCCTTATATTATCTTTCAAAGTATGTCCTGCAACAAACCCACATTGGTCTTCCTGGATTAGACCCCCCAATAACCCCCCCAGTCTGTCGGCAAACACCCTGGCGAAATGGGTCGATATGAATCCATTTATAGGGGTCCTTATCTGCCTTGGAGATCAGGATTATTTCCGGTTCCCACATGGTGTCCGGAAAAAACCCTGATTTCAAAGAGAACTCTAGGACTTTCAGAAGTGCTTGGATCAGGACTGCCCTGTGTTCTTTATATAGTTCAAATGGGATGCCATCTCTCCCAGGCATTGAATTCCTGGACATCCTGTCCAATGCTCTATTTAATTACTTAATATTCACCAGGGCATTTAATTAAGCTCTCTGGACTTGGTTTATCTTAGGTAGTGAGCTTATAATCAAAAGTTTCCTCAACCCCTTCTCCTCCTGCACATATTCAGAGGAATACTGTGTCTTATAATAATCCCTAAACAGGGTCCCAATTGTGTCTGTTTTATGCCTCAAAAAATGCCAATTCCCCATTGAATTGTATTCCGCTTAAGAGACAGTTTCAGTGTTGAGGTTTAGCTTTGTGTGTATTTAGCCAATTTCTTCTCCATTCTTCTATTCTTCCTGTTGCTCGACCCTGTATAGGATAGGGGTTTCCTGTTTTGGGGAGTTGAGTTCAGGGCAGTTCAGCTCTAGTCAGGAGAGAGAAAGGACCTGTTTTTCTTAGGAGAGACTGAGACCACTAGGATGAAGTGCTAAGCTGCAGAAGAGGGGTAACCATGGGTTGGGATAGCCACCCTCTAGAAGAAAGGCAGAGGGATTGATCCCCAGTAAGAAAAAAGTTTCTAAGTGCTGACATATCCTACTGACAACACTCATCCACTTGGGGGAATCTTCAGGGGGGGCTCGACTTAGAGAAAGAGACCTAGTACTTGTACTACCCTACATGGCAGTTTCCAAGCTGGTGGGGCAGATGGCAGTCAGATATGCCCAGTCTATATGTATACATAAGTATAATAAGTATAAGAAGTTCTTCTTTCAAGTATCTGCACTACAATTCCTGCAGAGTACTGCATTTTTTAGACAAGGGCCCTTACACGGCCCCTACACTACCCTTGATACCAAGTCTTTCTCTTTTCTTGACCTCTGCCTGAAGTCTACCTCAAGAGATTCTTTACTTTTGTAAAGCACCTGTGAGAAGTTACCTACTGTGTGTCTTTTGTACTGCATCAAAGTTTTCTAAGTAAAGTATCAACTCTTGGTTACGTGCTGGACTCCTCTTTTGCAGCGCAACTGCACTCTCACACTTCACTTCTGTTCTACCACAGGACCGGTGCCCATGTGTCTGATGCTTGGTACTGCCACTCCATAAGGTTACCCTAAAACCTCAGAGCCCACCAGCTGCCATAACACCTGCATACAGCACCCGGGCCACAGCATAAACAACTAGGTGCCACAATTGAAAATTTCTTAATAAAGATTCTAGGTCATTCATTTGAATGTAGTCATATTTTCCTTCAGTTTTACTGATGGTAGGTGCACTAGGATTACTTAACCCCTTAAAAACATCGGGCGTAAGTATACGCCCCCGCAGGGTGGGCTTTAACGCAAACGGGCGTATACTTACGCCCGATGTTTCCCTGATCGCTGAGTGTTCACACACAGCGGTCGGGGAAGATGGCCTGCTATAATGTATAGCAGGCCATCTCTGCTCGTCGGCACGGGGGGTGATTAACCGGCCCATCACGGCGATCATACTGTAAAAACTCAGTTTTGCCGGGTTCTGCACCCCTCAGCTAGGTAGCTGAGGGGTGCAGAACAGGTGTGTGTGGTGCAGGTGTACCATACTCACCTGATCTGGGCGTCCGGAGCGAAGATCTGCGGTCCGCCCCGTCCTCGCGTCTTCTTCGCTTCACTTCCGGGTTCGGTCGTCCAGCATCGGAAATCTTCGGAAACACTCGGGTCCTCGGGTTCGGCGGGTCTCGGCAATCTCCGGCAGCGTCACTCTACTGCCCCCTTAGCGGCTGATCAGTGAATATCATTCACTGATCAGTTGCTTTGGGTTAAAAAGATTTATTTTTATTTATTTATTTATTTTATTTTTTTGCGCCCTAACGCCGCTGAGTGCTGATCAGCATCGCACATAAGTGTGCAGCTGATCAGCAACTCCTCCATTTTGGCGTAGGGGCGTTTTTTCCCCCCTATATCCTACCGCCACTGTCTGCTGATAAGTGCCGCACATAAGTGCGGCATTTATCAGCAGCTCCTTTCTTGGCGTAGGGATATTTTTTCTTACTGTCAAAAAAATCACGTAAAAAACACTACACTACACCACACTACATGGAATAAAGTTTTACACTACACTACATTACACATTTACATACCCCATATACCAATCCCCGTATAAAGATGGCCCCTAGGGTGTTTTTGGCATCAGAGGCATACGCTATTATTGCCTCCGACACCGAAACAGCCAGTGAGATTGAATGGGGGGATCCTTCTTTCCTCCATTCATCCTCATCGTCCTCATCGTCCTCATCATCCAGTGACGTGTCTGGGGGTAGCATAGCGTACGCTGCCCCCCAGACACGTCTTTTCCGCCAGAACCATCCCAATAAGAGATCACGGTATGGCGTGAAATTCTACAAACTCTGTGAGCGTACCTCAGGGTACACTTACAGATTTAGGGTACGTGCACACTGCGGAATGGCGAAGGATAACCCTTTGTGCATTCCGCAGCTGGCACCCACCGGCTGACTGATGGAGGCGCGTGTCTCCCCCCGTGTCATAGATTCCATTCTATGCACGGGCGGATTCCGTTGTCCGTCCAAAGAATGAACACATTCATTCTTTGGACAGAGGGCGGAATCCGGCCGTGCATAGAATGGAGTGTGACACGAGAGGAGACGCGCGCCTCCATCAGTCCGCCGGTGGGTGCCAGCTGCGGAATGCACAAAGGGTTATCCTTCGCCATTCCGCAGTGTGCAGGTACCATTACAGTGTAAGAAGGAAGGGACACCCGAATCCAGCCCCCAGATGCCCCCCCATCCTCGGAGTTAGTGGGAAGATCGTTTGGGAACTGATCTTCCCACTGCTGGATAAAGGTTACCACCTGTACGGGGATAACATTTATACCAGCACCCCCCTCTTCTGGTCGCTCGCTGCCCGAGCTACTGTAGCTTGCGGCACGATCCGAAAATATCAGAAGCAGTAATAAAGCCCTAATATTTAGCAGCCATGGAGCGGACCCAGAGCTTCTGGATATGAGGGACCCCGTATCGCACCAGGACAACATTTTCCAGGTGACGTCCCCCACACTGAAAAACAGGAGACCCCAGAAGAAGTGCAGAGTGTGGCGTAACATTGGGATCAGGAAGGACACCATTTTCCAGTGTGACACCTGTCCTGATCACCTAGGCCTCTGCATACTGGACCGCTTCAAGGCGTACTACACGTCATTGGAGATCTACATTGTCTAAATTCTGTCCCTTATTCCTATTTCAGGGGTCACGTTGATCCGGGGATTATTCTGATAGCCATTATGGAGTCAGGAAGGAATTTTTCCCCTGTGAGGAGGCTACTGTCGTCTGCCTCACGAGGGTTTTTTGCCTTCCTCTGGATCAACACAGATTGAGTTTGATGAACTCCTGTAATTTTCAACCTTATAAACTAATAATTGGCCTAATACCCCCAAATAAATTAGAATTGTCCCTTTTCCCCAGCTAAATAGGTATGGCCGCCATTCCCATTAGAGGATGCCATAATGCAATTACAAAGCCTCTGTGCGGCCAGAACAGTAGAAACCCCCCACAAGTGACCCCATTCTGGAAACTACACCCCTTAAGGAATCTAATGAGGAAATACCCCACATGTGGACATAAAGCGCCATGCGGGTGCGGGGTAAGTCTCCAAAAGGAAGGAGCGCCATTTGGCTTTTGGAGGCTGGATTTGGCTGGAATGGATTTCGAGGGGCCATGTTGCATTCAAAAGGCCCCTGTGTTGCCAAGACAGTTGATCCCCCCCACATGTGACCCCATTATGGAAACTACACCCCTCAAGGAATGTAACAAGGGGTGTAGTAAGCATATGGACGCCACTGGTGACGGGCACAAATGTGGAACAATAGGCGTGAAAATAAAATATTAAATTTTTTACACTATAATGTTGGTTTAGCCTTAAATTTTTAATTTTCACAAGAGGTTAAAAGAGAAAAAAACAAACATAATGTGTAGAGCAATTTTCCCCGAGTCTGTAAATACCCCACATGTGGACATAAAGCGCCATGTGGGTGCAGGGCAAGCCTCCGAAGGTAAGGAGCGCCATTTGTATTTTGGTGGTTGGATTTGGCCAGAATGGATGATGAACGCCATGTCGCATTTACAGAGCCCTCGTGCTTCCAAAACACTGGAAACCCCCCACAAGTGACCCTTTCTGGAAACTACACCCCTCAAGGAATCTAACAATGAGGATATAGACCCCTTGATGACGGGCACATTTGTGCCGTGAAAGTGAAAAAATGAAAATTTTCACTTTCACGTCACATTGTTCCACATTTGTGCCTGTCACCAGTGGGGTCAATATCCTCATTGCACCCCTTGTTAGATTCCTTGAGGGGTGTAGTTTCCAGAATGAGGTCACTTGTGGGGGGTTTCCAGTGTTTTGGCAGCACAAGGGCTCTGTAAATGCGACATATCCCTTGAAATCCATTCCAGTAAAATACAGCTTCCAAAAGCCAATTGGCGCTCCTTCCCTTTGGAGGCCCGTCCTGTGCCCGCTTGGCACTTTATGTCCACATGTGGGGTATTTCTGTACTCGGGAGAAACTGCGCTACACTTTTGGTGTTTTTTTTTTCTTTTATCTCCTTGTAAAAATGAAAAATGAATGCTAGAACAACATTTTAGTGTAAAAAATAGAATTTTTCCTTTTTTACACCACATTGTTCTGAAAATCTGTGAAGCACCTGTGGGGTCCAGATGCTCACCGCACCCCTTGTTACATTCCTTGAGGGGTGTAGTTTTCTAAATGGTATCCCTTTAGGGGTGTTTTTTAGGTTTTGGCACCCCAGAGCCTCTGCCAACCTGAAGTGGTACAGTCAAAAATGACCAAATATAACGGAGGCGTTGAAATTCACTAGGCGCTCCCTTATATCTGAGGCTTGTGGTTGCGTCAAATAGCGCAATAGGGCCACATATGGGGTATTTCTATAAACTGCAGAAACGGGGCAATCAATATTGGGGTGCATTTCTCTGCTAATAGGTTTATCATTATGAAAGATATTGGATTACAATAAAATCTCTGCACAGAAAATAAAAATTTTCAAATTTCTTACACACTTAGCTTTTATTTCTGTGAGCCCCCTAAAGGGTTAAAAAACTTTCTGGATGTGCTTTTGCAGAGTTTGGGGGGTGCAGTTTCTGAAATGGGGTGCTTTGTGGGGCTTTCTAACATATAGTCCCCTCAAATACACTTTAAACCTGAACAGGTCCCTAAAAATATCTGATTTTGAAATTTTACTGAAAATTTGGAAAATTGCTGCTAATGTTTTAAGCTCTCTATTGTCTAAAAAAAATGAAATATAGTTTAATAAAAGCTACCAACATAAAGTAGACATGTTGCTAATGCTATTTAATATATAATTTATGTGGCATAACCATCTTCTGTATAAGCAGAAAGGTTTCAAAGTTGGAAAAATGCATTTTTTCACAATTTTTCACGTTATTTTGGTGTTTTTCATAAAGATTTGTTATAAGTATTGACTCCATTTTACCAGAAATGTAAAGTACAATATGTCACGAGAAAACAATCTCAGAATCGGCTGGATAGGTAGAAGCATCCCAAAGTTATTAATGAATAAAGTGACACAGGTCATATTCATAAAATTTGTCTCTGTCCTTAAGGCCATTTCAGGCTCTGTCCTTAAGGGGTTAAATAGGTTGACCACTCTCTGTTTATTTTTATATGAATGTGTACAGAAGACTGCTGACTAGGACTAAAGTTACCTAATTTTAGGTAGATCTCACCTACTCTACTTTGTCCATATGATAAAAAAAATTGCCAGAGAGTAGCCAACCCCTTTTAAAGGGGTAGTGCGGCGGTAAACAATTATTCACAGAATAACACACATTACAAAGTTATACAACTTTGTAATGTATGTTATGTCTGTGAATGGCCCCCTTCCCCGTGTCCCACCACCCCCACCCTTGTACCCGGAAGTGTGGTGCGCTATACATACCTGTCACGTGCCGACTCGTCTCCGATCTTCAGTCAGCGATGTCGTCTTCGGACGGCCCGGCCAAATCCCTCCGAGCGTCCTGAGTGCCGGCCGCCCTCTTCAGCGTCATCAGATGCTCAGCCGCGATTGGCTGAGCACAGTTATGCTATTCACAGACATAACATACATTACAAAGTTGTATAACAAATATGTATGGTAACAAATAATACTGTATTTGCCTGCAGATTTTGGAGTCATAAATGTACCTTTAACCACTGTATGCTTATTTTCCAGATGACGGATAATGATCACAATGGACATTAAGAGCAGGCATCTGCATCAGAAAGATATATTTTTGTCCATTAACTTTAATATCCTCAAAAGTATATTTATGATCAGATAACTGCTCAAAGATTATTACACAGTGTGTTAGGTTTATGTGCCCCATGCCATTTAAATAATGTTAAGCCAAGATGGTGTCAATTTTCATTAATAGATTGCGTTTGCGTTATCTTCTATATAGAGAGCAAATGAGATTTTTCTAGCTTAATAGTTCTGCCCTCTATTTATATATCTATTTGTTCATGTTTATTTAAATTATACAGAATGTCTTCTAAATATCCTTACTTGGTGATCACAAACAATACTTAGGGCCCTATTACACTCCCTGATGCATAATATAAACAAGCGCTAATCTTGTAGTTTTGCAGTCATTTGCTGAGGCTCAACAGGGAGGGCAGCACTAACGATCGCTAGATTGTTTGTGTGCCTCCTGACACCACCTTTTCCTCAACCAGACATGTCCTATAACGCAGAAAATGTGTGACTGAGGAAATATGTTTTTTAGCAGGTCAGAACTTTACTCATTTGATAGATGATCGCCAGCCCTATTACAAAGAGACGTATTAGTCTGTCTGATTCATAATTGCTCAGTGTGATAGGGCCCTTACATATAGTAGTTTTCTTACATGTAATTTTTTAAAGGAGACCTTTGGCTTGGGTTATTACAATTGCAGTGAGCGCAAGGGGCTGCAACAGGGGGTGTGGTGCAGGGTTAACTAGTTACAGTAGTGTGTAGCCTTTGTCATATGGTAGAATGCTAGTGCTTGTTCACTACATAAACTCCTTTTCAATTAGCTGTTTTAGTCATACAAAGAACAGGCGAATTACTAGGATTCTGTGAAACAAATTTAAAGGGAATCAATCATGATAAAATTGTGTGTGCCGCTAAAAATATTCTGTGATATAACCCCTCACATTCTGGCGTTCAGGGACGGCCCTTCTGTGAAACTACTGGCTCCTGTGCTAAGAGGAGGCATAATTACCAAAGATGTTTTCCACCAGTTGTGATTACTTAACTGCTGAGGACCGCCCCAATGTCTACATAGGTATGATTTACAAAGTGCATTTGGCTGGAAACAGTATCGGGGGCTAAAAAACACTATATTTATTATATGTATGCTTAGTGTATTGCTATGAGGAGGCTGGAGCTGAGGAATAAATATACTGCAACTTCCTGTGTTCTCTCTCTTCTTCTCAAAAAAGGATCTGGAGAAAAACATTTTTCTTTCACCCTCCTCTATTTCAATCTTTTCTGTACAACTGATCCTCTTTTGCAAGTGTAATGATGTATGTGTTATTGTAAATGTTACCTGTTTGTGCATAGTACAGTACTAGATTTGTAATGACTATCATTTTTCTTTTTACTTCATTAGTTTCAGTTTTGGCCTTAACCCTCTAAGACCAAGGAAAAGGCAATCCCTGGTGTTAGAGGGTTAAGGCCAAGGTTTGTCGCTCCTGACAAAGCTGAAAGGTGAAAGTGTAACGCGTGGGGTATTCTCACCCCAATGATCTACTGAGTTCTCTAGATTACAGGTTGTATAATGTCTTCCTTCTACTTGATTTGTTTTTGTATCATTCCTTTAACTGTATCTTTTATTTTTCACATGTACTAGTTTTCATGGTGTTGTATGACTGTTTTTTAATGTTTTTATTGCCTTTTGAGCTGTCTATCCAATAAAATGAATATATTTTTCATAATCTGATGTGCACATGTTCTATGTACTTTGCTATGCTTTCTCTCTCTGCTTTCTCTGCAGTATAGTCTTATTTTTAGCACGGTTGTCGCACCCATTTCCAATGTTGAAGACAATGTTTCGAGGTAGTATAAGCCCCAGGCCTTTACTCTGGGTGTAGCAGACTTCTCGAGACCTCCCAGGAGAGCTGTGCATTTTTAAGTAAGATACTTCAGCTGACTTGCTCTTTGTTTTACTGGGGATCAGTTCCTTGCTTTGGTAACTGTCCTGAAAATTTGGGAGACGGATCCCTGGCATGGACAAGGTATACTCTAGAGAAGGGTTTGTCAACCTGTGGTATGCGTACCCCAGGGGGTACGCGCCGCAGGTTGAGGGGGTACGCCGGAGCTGGGCGGAAAAAAAGAAACTTTCGGTTTTAGTGCCGGACACTGCTATCACAGCAGTATCCCGACACCTATCCCCATCGCAGCTCTGAACTCCCCCTCCAGCAGCAGCAGCAGCAGCTCACCAGCGGTACCAGCATTCTGTGTGGCTGATGCTGCTGGGGGAGGGAGAGAAGTCAGGGCCGTTTCTATCAGCTGGTGACCACAGGAGGCGCTGGCAATGACACCCCTGGACCCCACTCAGCTTGCCATAGTACTACCCCGACTCCCTTTCCCTGACGGACCCCACTCTCAGGATAGCGGCAGCCCGCCCTCTCCCTGGCTCAGCATCGATTGGGTCCCGGGAAAGAGGGCGCGGGGTCAGGGGCACAATTGCCGCAAAGCACCCGCACTTTCCATCCCGGGACCCATCGCCCGATGCTGAGCCAGGTGGAGGGCGGGCTGCCACTATCCTGAGAGTGGGGTCCGTCAGGGAAAGGGAGTCGGGGTACTATGGCAAGCAGGGTCTGGGGGTGTCACTGCCAGCACCTCCCGTGGTCACCGGCTGATAGGAACGTGCGTGACTTCTCTCTCTTCCCCAGCAGCATCACCCACCGGCGTGTGCTATGGAGCGCCTCCAACGTTAAATTTAACCCCCTTTCACCTCCTCCCCCCACTTCTCCTCCTCTCACCACCATCATCTCCTCCTCTCCCCCTTCTCCTCCTCTCACCCCTATCATCTCCTCCTCTCACGCCCATCATCTCCTCCTCTCTCCCCCATCACCTCCTCCTCTCACCCCCATCATCTCCTCCTCTTACCCCCATCATCTCCTCCTCTCACCCCATCACCTCCTCCTCTCACCCCCATCTTCCCCTCCTCTCACCCCCATCATCTCCTCCTCTCACCCCCCCTATCTTCTCCTCTCACCCCATCACCTCCTTTCCCCCCATCATCTCCTTCTCTCCTCCTTCTCCTCCTCTCACCCCCATCATCTCCTCCTCTCACCCCCATCATCTCCTCCCCTCACCCCCATCATCTCCACTGACCCCCCCCCATCACCTCCTCCTCTCACCCCCCCATCATCTCCTCCTCTCACCCCCCATCACCTCCTCCTCCTCTCACCCCATCATCTCCTCCTCTCACCCCCATCATCTCCTCCTCTCACCCCCCCCATCATCTCCTCTCCCCATCTCTTTCAATCACCCATCTCCCCTTCACCTCCTCTCTCTTCCTCTCCCCCATCACCTCCTCTCTCTTCCTCTCCCCCCTTCACCTTCTCTCTCTTCCTCTTCCCCCTTTACCTCCTCTCTCTTCCTCTCCCCCTTTAACCTCCTCTCTCTTCCTCTCCCACCTTCACCTCCTCTCTCTTCCTCTCCCCCCTTCACCTCCTCTCTCTCTTCCTCTCCCCCCTTCACCTCCTCTTTCTCTTACTCTCCCCCCTTCACCTCCTCTCTCTCTTCCTCTCTCCCCTTCACCTCCTCTCTCTTCCTATCCCCCCTTTACCTTCTCTCTCTCTCTTCCTCTCCCCCCGTTTACCTTCTCTCTCTTCCTCTCCCCCGTTCACCTCGTCTATCCCCCTCTTTCCTTCTTTTCCTCCTCAGACCTTACTCTCCCCTTGATCTCCTCGTGGATCAGAGGCTGGAAAAGAGAACAAGACCCGCTCCATGCCCAGATTACGTGAGTATGAATTTTTTTTGTTTGTTGGGGCAGGAGGGGGAGGGAGTAGAATGGTGGGCATTACTATGGGGGCAGGGCAGGGGGCATTATTACTATATGTGGGGTCATAGAAGGGATATTATTTTTAAATGGTGGATCCTAAATATGGGGACAACCCACACACCTACTCACTTTACAGCGTATGACACTAAACAGCAGAATTGTTACTGTATGCGAGCCTATAGGTAGGAAAAAGGGAGGGAAGTTAAAGGAAAACTGCAGTGCCAAAGATGTATGGCAGGTTCTCTGGCAAGAGATAAATTGTAGCTGCAAGAAATCATCATGGTGGTCTGAGCCAGATGGAGAAGAAAAGGAAAAGTGATATCTGGCTACATGGGGAGGAATCTGGCTATAGAAGGAGGTATCTTAACTACATGCGGAGATGTCTGGCTGCAAGGGGGTAGGTATCTGGCTACATGGGGAGGTATCTGGCTACATAGGGGGAAGGTATCTGACTACATAGGGAGGAGGTATCTGGCTACATAGGGAGGAGGTATCTGACTACATGGGGGAGGTATCTGACTATATGGGGCAAGTATCTGACTACATAAGGGAGGTATCTGACTACACGGGGAGGTATCTGACTACACGGGGAGGTATCTGGCTACATGGGGGAGGTATCTGGCTACATGGGGGAGGTATCTGGCTACATGGGGGAAGTATCTGGCTACATAGGGGAGATATCTGGATACATATCCCACCTGCTTCTTTGGCACGCGGTTTACTGACGGCCTGCTCAGCCAATCGGTGCACTGTCCCACCGTAACCACTGATTGGATGAGCGGGCTGTCAGTGAGTCGGGAGCCACAGAAACAGGTGGAAGTACAGGGAGTTAAGTATGATCTGTTAAGGGCTGATAGCTAATTAGGTAAATAGGCAGTGGCTACATTCTCGCAGCAGGATGAAAATCCTCTGTGAGAATGCCGAGCCATAGGCCATAACAGTACCGAGTATCGCAGTGGATTTTGCTAGGAAACGTACACGTGAATCTACCCTGAGTCAATGTTATTAATGGTTGGCATCCTTGGGGGTACTCGGCTGGAGCATCTCATTGCATGGGGGTACTTGGTTCGAAAAGGTTGAGAAACATTGCCCTAGAGGACGGTTACCCCTCCTGAGGGTTTAGCACTGCATAGTAGCAAAAGTCTCTCTCAGAAGAAAAACTCTCTCTTGGCTGTCTAAGGGTATATTCACAAAGACGGGCTCGTAGCGAGATTCTCGCTGCGAGCCCGGCAGGTCCTGGCAGTTCCCATACACTACATACTTGCTGCGGTCTAAACGACCGCAGCGAGTATGTAATTATACCGCCCTTAACCCCTTCTGCTCCCCCGCTGTAAGCATACTTTACCTGTCCTTGCTGCACGGGTCCGGCGTCCTGCTCTCCTGTCAGGCCAATCAGTGTGTTGCCCAGCCGCAGCCACTGATTGGCCGGGCGGGAGAGCAGGACGCCGGACCCGTGCAGCGAGGACAGGTAAAGTATGCTTACAGCAGGGGAGCAGAAGGGGTTAAGGGCGGTATAATTACATACTCGCTGCGGTCGTTTAGACCGCAGCAAGTATGTAGTGTATGGGAACTGCCAGGACCTGCCGGGCTTGCAGCGAGAATCTCGCTGCGAGCCCGTCAGTGTGAATATACCCTTAGTTTTTTCTAACACCAACCAACTAACTGAAGACCTCCCACTATGCATTAACCCCTTCAAGACAAAGCCCTTTGATGCCCGGATGTCCAGGTCAAATTAATGCAATGTTCCTCCCTGCCTTCTAAGAGCCATAGCGCTTTTATTTACCTGCACCTACAGGACTGGTTGGGATGTCATTTTTTGTGCCATGATCTCTAGTTTTTATTATCATATTGGTGTAACAGAAAATTTTTATCACTTTTTATAAAATTTTTTTCTGATATATAATTTGATAAAATCAACAATCCTGTTTTTTTTTTGTTTTTTTTTTTTTATTTACGCTGCTTACCGTGCAGGAACAATAATGTTATATTTTATTATTTATTTTTAATATTTTTATTTTTATAATGGGCAAGGGTATTTTAAAGCGTAACTGTCATGTTTTTTTTTATTGCAGAAATCAGTAGTATAAGCGATTTTAAGAAACTCTGTAATAGGTTTCATCAGCCAAAAAAGCCTCCTTCTGTACTCAAGAAGCAATCTCCCAGCCTCCCCCCCCCTGACTTCTTATCTGTGCAATATCAGGCAAACACGTCTTCATTACAGAGAAGCCAGTGAAGACGGGTTCTGCTCTCTCCATTGTAAGGGTCCTATTCCACGGGCCGAGGAGGGCCCGATCAACGATGTAAACGAGCGGCGATCTGCTAGATCGCCGCTCGTTTACTGGGCCTATTCCACGGCCCGATGATCGTTGAGCGAGGTCTGCAAGGACATCGTTACCGATGTCCTTGCAGCCCTTGCAGCAGCAGTAATACATTGCCTGTCCAGGCTTCTCCGCGCTGTCTTCATCCCAGGGTCCTGCGCGCTATATCTTCTGAATGGCCGGTCAGCTGACAGGCCACACTAAGCCAATCACAGGCCGCGGCGGTCCTGGCCTGTGATTGGCTGAGCGCTCCGTCAGCTGACTGGCAATTCAGAAGATAGAGCGCGCGGGACCCTGGGATGAAGACAGGGCGGAGAAGCCTGGACAGGCAATGTATGCTGCTGCTGCTGCTGCTGCTGCCGTCAAATCGTCGGTCGCCCGCCGCGCACCGCTATTCAACCGTAGCGATGCGCGGTGGGGGAACGATGATTTTAGGTCTGGCCCTAAATGAACGATCAGCCGATGACACGATCATCGGCTGATCGTTCTCTTTATTTCACCGAACGATAATGGGCCGAATCGGGCCAAATGGGGCCGATCCGGCCGATTATCCTTACTGTGGAATAGGGCCCTAAGCCTATGAAGGGGGGAGGGGCTGAGGGAGATGAGGGAGCAGGAAGAGGTGACATGAAGGTCAGCTGTTTGTAGACTCTCTGGGCACCTAAAACGCTGGATTCAGGTTTTAGAAAGGTCAGTGCTTATCTATGAACTTACTGAGAGAAGATTGCAGGGTGTTGTGCTGTGCAGAAATCCTCCAGTCACTCCTAACAGCCCCTCCCCTCTCCATAGCCACATAATGGACAGAGAAATCCTGCTGCTTCTGAAGGGAGGGGGGAGGCTGGCAGATTGCTTTTTCAGTCCAGAAGGAACTCTTTTGGTTTATAAAACCTATTAGAGTTTCTTAAAATCGCTTGTTCTGTTGATATTTAATGTTTGCAGAAAAATGACCCTGAAATGACAGTTAAGCTTTAAACTTTTATTGGGAGGGGAGTTATAAGGGTTTTTTAATACTTTTAAAAAATTTTTTTATATATATATACTTTTTTTTACACTATGCCATAGCATAGCATACATCAGTGTTATCGGCGATCTATGCATAGAGCCTGCCTGAGAGCAGACTCTATGCACAGAGGCTTACCCCCGCCCACTGGTACAAGCGATCGAGAGTCCGACTCACTCAGTGTAAGAAGCTTGTTCTGTCACTTAGTACCTTAAACACCGCAATCGCTATAGATCGTGGCGTTTAAGGGGTGAATGAGACGCAGCTGCGGGATCATTACCTCCGGCCCCGAACACACTAATGTGTGCGGGACCGCTTTCACTGCAGCGGTCCCGCACACATCAGGAAGCCCCTTAAGTCAGGAACGTATATATATATACATTCCTACTGCACGGGGTATGTGCAGTAGGAAAGTATATACAGATTACTGACGGGAAGGGGTTAACCATCCTTTTATAGGGGAACCTGGGACTAACTCCCATTGGTGGGGAATGAAGAGGAAAGAAATGTAATAGGTGGAAAGCTATGTGAGGCCCCTGCACCTGGGTAAAACACTGTACAGACAAGAACATAAGTTAACTTATTCCCCTCAGCTGTGCTCATAGACAATACAGTTATAAAACCAGAGTGAGAAATCTAGTGGGAAAATACACTAACAACACCTTCATCCCCTTTGTACTTTACTCAGGGGAAATAAAACTTAGTTGACCACCCATACCGGGACACTGCATAACAAGCCCACAGATATGGACCCATTGTGTCACCAGGCAGGTGCGGTGGGACTAGGGGTGAACGAACTTTTGAAAAGTTTGGTTCGATTCGATCCGGCAAACTTTCGTGAAGTTCGGATTCGTACAAACTTAAAATGATCCTTGCTATAACGGCTGAATAATTGCAGCTACAATAGTGGGAGTCTGATAGGGTATAGTTTTGTTTAGTTGCAGTTGCTATTACAATGAAAAAAGTGGAAAAAATCAAAGTGCAAAAATAGTGAAAAAAAATTAGCCAAGGTGTAAGAGATTCCACTGTACATAGGACACAAAGTTCCTTGGACCCAGTAGGGTGGAAAACATTTGACAGTGTACCCAGCCGCAGTAATAGTAATGTATTGGACCCAGTATGGTTGAGAACAGACAATTGACGGAGGAGGCAGCAGCACTTGATTGCACCCAGGCCCAGTATGGTTGAGAACAGACTATTTGAGGAGGAGGAGGCAGTACCTGATTGCAGACTATTTGAGGAGGAGGATGTTCAGCCTTGGATTGGTGGCCTGGGAATCCTCACTGATCATGATGTTCAGCGCACTTTCCAGAACACGGACGAGTGGGACGATGTTGTTGATCCCATAGTCATGCCTGCTCACAAACAGAGTCACGTCCTCAAAAGGGATCAACAATTGGCACAAAATATTCGAAGAAACCTCTGCACTATGAGGTTTATCACATGTGCCATACAAGGTCTATGACTCAGCCCTCCCTGCTGCACTGCAGAGACAATGTTCCTCCCATTGTCGGCTACAACACTTCCCACCATTAGTCGATGTGGGGTCAGCCATTCATATGTCTCTTCCCTGATGGTATGAAGGAGCTCCTGCCCACTGTGGCTTCATTCACCCAGGCTAACCAAATGGAGCACAGCCTGAGAGCACCAGGCCTTACATAGTTGGTAAGACACCGGGGAAGGTTAGACTGCAGTCAAAGTGGTGGATGGTTGCAAGGTGGTGGAGGCAGAACTTATGCAGAACTGGCCCCCTAAAGCACCGAGGAGGTGACAGTGGCAAGAATGGGCTAACTTTCTGGTGGTCTTCTGGGGGAATGTTGACCCAATGGGCAGTAACAGACATGTACTGCCCTTGCCCATAATTAAAGGACCAGACATCAGCACTCGGGTGCACGGTCTTGGACACCAAGAATCCCAAGAGTGATGGGACTTTTTTTTTTACTGTTTTTTTTTTTACTTTCTTTTTGCGGCTAAACTGGGTTCTCCTATTATTTTTTTGAAGCTTTATTGTAAAGATATAAACTGAGATTTTGACTTAATAAAGTAGATCAGCTTGAACACTGAAGTTGCTTTCATGTGTCTTGGTTGATACTCACAGACATCTGTCACATTCCATTTTTGATTAGGCAGAACCCAGGTATATCTGAGGAGACTAACTTAAGTTCTCATCCTAACAGGGGTGATGTCACACATCTTGGTATTCACAGAAAACCAGAATACAAGGGATTATAGGAGTAATAATCCCTTGTATCCTGGTCTATTCTGTGATTTTATTTGTTACTGTTATTTTAACGAGATTTGTTACAAACGTTCTCAAAACTTTTTGCTAGGTTCGTAACGAATCTGGTTAGTTATGGTTCGGTTCGCTCATCCCTAGGTGGGACAGTTGCAAGAGAGTCAGCACAGTTCAGTGTAGCGGCAAAGAGCAGATCCAGCAAGTGGCACAGGTTAGCAGGAGGTGATGCAGTAGTATGGAGCAGAACAGGAACTGCATGGTGGAAGCAACTGGAGAGTCATCAACAGAGGAAGCTCAAGGCAGACTGCAGGGAGGTGGAGCAGATAATGTGACCCGGGGGCCTTCAGTGCTAGGACACGCTACATGCAGGTGCCAACCTCCGACATTACACTACTACAGATGGAATTACATCACTGTGGTCACTGTAGCCTAGACAAAAACATTTGGATTGCTCTCTGGTGTTGCCATGTGAAACACATGTTTTAAGAGAGGTCTTTACAAATTATAGTGCATGCAATACTGCCCATTACAATTACAGGTATTATCATTTTTTTTTAAAATAATATTTTATTCAAGATTTTTCTAAATTTCACATAACAGAAAAAACAAGAACAGAAGAAAACAGAAGAGAAGGTTTCAACCAGGTGCTGGCAATATAGAGAAGGTAACAAGATTACAAGATTTTGCCACGTAAACAAAAAATACAAGATATATCATTAATTTTACAGGGGAATAGTATCTATCTATCTATCTACAATTAAAAAGCTGCGGCACTCCAAAGTATCCAGTGAAGAAAACGTGTTTATTAAGCCCATAAATGACAGCAACATTTCAGTCCCCTCAATGTGGATTTCTCAAGCTAGTGAACACACTCCCCACATGGGGTCATTTTTAACACAGCAGTCCAGGTGCTAGTAATTATTGAGAGGACTGTAACGTCGCTGTCATTTATGGGTTGAATAAACATGTCGTCTTCACTGGATACTTTAGAGTGCTGCAGCTTTTTTATTGTATCTAGCCACACATCAGAGGATCCTGTACTTCTGTTGGCACCCACTTACTATTCAACGAGTGCTGTGAGGATTTTGTGAAATATCGATCTATCTTTCTTTATCGGGCAGTGATTAATGTATCCCTGGACTCTCCACCCTTTGAAGATAACCATATTAAAACATTAATCTGCTTAGTATCATCCATATCTTTGACAGCATAGACGTTCATATGTCAGCCACAGTGCCCCACCACAGTTTCAGCCATAGTGTCATCACTACAGTCACAATCTTAGCACCCCTCATAAGAAAGCCCTATGTATATAGCAGTGAGTAATATGCGGTCTCCAAGAAGGAAAAAAGATATAGTAGCAGTAAGAACTGGCTGAAGCCGCATCTCATGCTGAAGACATCTTTCAGTGATCAAATCTGAGCTGCCCCCTGCAGTTGCCACCTGTAAGCAAATATTGTTGGTTTTTAGGAGAAAGCTGTCAATTCACTGCAAGAACTGCTGCCTTGCTGTAATAGCTAACTGTGATATGCGGTGATATTTCTAGTTATATCTTCACATCATTTCATTGCTGTACTACAGAAAAACAAATGTTCAAATAGTGTCCGTTTTTTATTACTATGTTTTAAATATTATTGTCATGTGCATTAACACCTTGTAAAACAACAACCGTTGTTGCAGATTCCAGCAACAGCCGTTGTTTATTGACCACGGCCATCTTCATTGTTTTCTATTGAACCACAGCTGCACAGTATACACTCTGCATACAGTATGGCCTTGGTTCTGTGCGGCCATACAGAAAACTGGG
The DNA here is from genome assembly GCF_027789765.1 of Dendropsophus ebraccatus. NCBI lineage: Eukaryota > Metazoa > Chordata > Amphibia > Anura > Hylidae > Dendropsophus > Dendropsophus ebraccatus. Next base: position 115,177,944 of record NC_091455.1, read on the forward strand.
TTGTCTATTTTGTGCAGCCACTATTCAATGTGCCGCTATTCAGTATTCAGCAAGTATTTTATTTATACCTTTTTATATCAATCCTCCATTTGACCATCTTTGTAAAACATTTTCTTTTACTTTTCAGGGCAGTGTCACAGAGGCAAGCCTGCCATAAAGTTCATGGACATGTCAAAAGTTACAGTGACAGTGACAGTAATGCATTAAGCATAAAACTTTCTAATAGAAAGTGTTTCACTATTGTACTGCATTTTTTTTTGTTCTCTGATTTCAGTCTGCAGAGTAAACCATGATTTTTTTCATTTATTTTCCATGGCTACATATAGGGATATGTATTAACCTCTTAAGGACGCATGACGTACCCGTACGTCATGCGTCCGTAAGAGGTGTTCAGAGCGGGGCGACCCCACTCTGAACCGCCGCGGTTCCGGGTGCCGCTTGTAACCCAGGACTGCGGGTATTAGTGGGTACGGTCCGATCGCCGTGCCCGCTAATACAGTAATCAGATGCAGCTGTCAAACATGACAGCTGCATCCGATTACCGAATGCAGCACTTCCCTGGTGTCTAGTGGGGGAGATCGCTCAACGTCCCGGAGGAGCGATCTCCGTTACTGCTGCCGGCCGGGGACCGCTCCAAGATGGCGCCGTCCCCGGCTCGGCACTCGTTTGTTTTCGGCTGCAGCAGCTGAAAGCAAACGAGTGCCGATCTCATTGATCTTTGCTGTATTACTATACAGCAAAGATCTCAATGAGAGATCAAAGTGTATATACTAGAAGTCCCCCAGGGGGGCTTCTAGTATATGTGTAAAAAAAAAAAAAAAAGTATTGTTATTAGTAAAAAGCCCCTTCCCCTAATAAAAGTTTCAATCACCCCCCTTTCCCCAGGTTTTAAATAAAAGTAAATAAATAAACAAACATGTTTGCTATCACCGCGTGCGTAATCGCCCGAACTATTAATTAATCACATTCCTGATCTCGCACGGTAAACTGCGTCAGCGCAAAAAAAATCCCAAAGTGCAAAATTGCGCATTTTTGGTTGCATCAAATCCAGAAAAAATGTAATAAAAAGCGATCAAAAAGTCGTATATGCGCAATCAAGGTACCGATAGAAAGAACACATCATGGCGCAAAAAATGACACCTGACACAGCCCCATAGACCAAAGGATAAAAGCGTTATAAGCCTGGGAATGGAGCGATTTTAAGTAACGTATATTTGTTAACAATGGTTTGAATTTTTATAGGCCATCAGATAAAAGAAAAGTTATACATGTTACATATCGTTTTAATCGTAACGACTTGAGGAACATGTATAACAAGTCAGTTTTACCCCATGGCGAATGGCGTAAAAAAACAATCCCCCCAAATAAACAAAATGCTTTTTTTTTCAATTTCACCACACTTTGAATTATTTCTGGTTTTGCAGTGTACTTTATGCAAAAATTCAGCCTGTCATTGCAAAGTACAATTAGTGACGCAAAAAATAAGGGCTCATGTGGGTTTCTAGGTGGAAAAATGCAAGTGCTATGGCCTTTTAAACACAAGGAGGAAAAAACGAAAACGCAAAAACGAAGAGTGGCCCCGTCCTTAAAGCGTAACTGTCATTTTTTTTTTATTGCAGAAATCAGTAGTATAAGCAATTTTAAGAAACTCTGTAATAGGTTTTATCAGCCAAAAAAGCCTCCTTCTGTACTCAAGAAGCAATCTCCCAGCTTCCCCCCCCCCCCGACTTCTTATCTGTGCTTTATCAGGCAAACACGTCTTCATTACAGAGAAGCCAGTGAAGACGGGCTCTACTCTCTCCATTCTATCCTTATGGAGGGGGGAGGGGCTGAGGGAGATGAGGGAGCAGGAAGAGGTGACATGAAGGTCAGCTGTTTGTAGACTCTCTGGGCACCTAAAACACAGGATTCTGGGGTCAGAAAGGTCAGTGCTTATCTATAAACTTACTGTGAGAAGATTGCAGGGTGTTGTGCTGTGCAGGACTGCTCCGTGCTCAGTCACTCCTAACAGCCCCTCCCCTCTCCATAGCCACATAATGGACAGAGAAATCCTGCTGCTTCTGAAGGGAGGGGGGAGGCTGGCAGATTGCTTTTTCAGTCCAGAAGGAAACTCTTTTGGTTTATAAAACCTATTACAGAGTTTCCTAAAATCGCTTGTACTATTGATATTTAATGTTTTCCAAAAAATGACCCTGAAATGACAGTTACGCTTTAAAGGGTTAATCTTTTCTGTAATTGTGTTACTTTTACTAAAAAAGATATACTGTATTTTCCAGCGTAAAATACGAATGGGTGTATAAGACAACTCCCAACTTTTAAGAAAATTTTAAGGGGTTCAAAAGTCATCTTATATGGTGGAAAATGTTAACCCCTGCCTGACTGTAGCAGGGCTTACCAGCTGCGGCCAGTCATCCACATAAATTACAATCTATACAGACTATAATTTTAAAGTGGCTGAATAGCTGCAGCTGAAGAGCCCTACTGCGTTCAGGCAGGGGTTAACCCAAGGAAGAGGTGGCGGTGGCGGGCGGGTCCAGGAGAACCTGCAGTGTAGTCCCCTGCACCACCTGACTCTTGCTGACAGTGTCTTATCCACTCTCAGCAGGGCCCACATTGAAAAAAATAAACCAGGAACTCACCTGTCACCCATTTTCAGCAGCTCCTCTACCGGCAGCCATGCGTCTCCTCTGTCATCTTCCTGGCGCAGGCAGAATGGTACAGAGGCACTGCCTGTGCTAGAAGCTCCTGCTGTCATTCATCTGTGTGTGCAATGCAGATGAATGACAGAGGCTGCAGGGGCTTCTGGCGCAGGCAGTGTCCCTCCGATATCTGGCATATAAGACGACCCCTGACTTTTGAGCAGATTTTTCGGGGTTTTAAAGTAATCTTATACGCCCGAAAATATGTTAGTCATGCGTGTGTAAACCTCATCAACATAATATAGTGTAGTTTTGTAATAAAAATATCTTGTATGCTGTACATTAGATCATAACTTAATTATGACTGAACCCCAAGCGCACTCAGGTTTATCCAGTAGTCAAGTGCCTCATGCTCGAGTTAGGACAAACCCAAATCTGCTTGAGTTTAGCTCATCTTTATTATGTAAACATAAAAATATGTTTCTGCTAAACAAAAATGAGACTTGGGCCCCGTGCACAAATCTGTGGCCATTTTTATGGTCAGGAAGCCTTTCAAGTGGCTTCAGGAAACCATCAGTATTTCCTGACTGCAAAAAATGAAGTTTTTTTTTTTTTAAAAAAGCCATGCTCCTGTGGTGTACCCCCGGAGGTGTTATATCGGAATGATGGCCGGTAACTCGCTAGGTGTTATAGGGTTACACCACTCCGGTGGTGGATGGCCGAGATACAGCTGCACCTTATGATGTTGTCACTTGATGCCAGAGCCAGGTGGGCACGCCTGCTTTTAGTGTGTAAGGCCGGTTGTACCCTTTTCCCCTTTGGCCGGTGTCCTGCCGGGTTGATACCGGGTCCCTTGGGATAATTTCCTAGATGATGTAGTCACAGGTGTTCAGAGCAGTGTACTGGCCCTCCCGGATAGTAGGACCCGCCACCCACAGAAAGGGGAAGTGTCCCAAGGTTGCGGTGTATATGCTGTGTAGGTGATGATGAATGATCACAGACTCTTGAGATAACGTTGAGTTAGCTTACTACTTATAAATGTGCAACAGGTAATACAGAAGATCTTTTGAGATACACTTGACAAAGTTCCAATACAGACTTGAACATAGAACAACCAGATAAGTGAGATAAATGCTGAGTAGGAAATAGTTGTGTTGATAAAGTGGTGCTAAGGTAGAGTAGCAGAGAGGAGGATGCCGTGAGATTCTCAACCCATGTAGTACTGGGCTCGTCGGGATTTTGAAGGATACAATAGAATACTTGTAGAAGAAGAAGAAGAAGAACACCTGTGCCTGTGTATTGACCCTTGTTTAAGTCTTTACACCACCTCATGCCCACTAGCATTGGCCGAACCGTACTAAAGGGTGACACAGGTCCCAGACCTTGTTACCTAACAGTATATATAAAGAGCTGGGCTGGCACCACAAATAATGAAAAAAGGAGTGCTAGTTTGTCAACCTAAACAACATGTGCAATCAACAAGAGAAAATGGCTGAAAAAACATACACTGCACCTCCTGATCAAATGAATAAATATCTATGAAATCTTTATTAATTCATCAATGAAAAAAGGGGACAAACATTTAAAATCATTTAAAAATACACACATACCAATTCACCGGTTCCAATCAAACACGGCAAAAACCTGACCTAACACAAGCCAATAAACGGAGCAGCAGCAAAAAATCATATGAAGGTGGCAAATATATTAAAAACCAAAATTATTATGCAAAATTACAAATGAATCCCAGAAACCAAAATAGATGAAAAACGATGTAAGGCACAAGGCCAAAAATCACCTAGGGAGCATAAAAAACAAAAATGTGAAACAAGCATATAGATGGCTGCTGCTACCCCAAGTCAGGTCAGACCAGAGAACCCCACGCGTTCCGTCACCAGGACTTTCTCCCTTGAGAAAGTCCTGGTGACGGAACGCGTGGGGTTCTCTGGTCTGACCTGACTTGGGGTAGCAGCAGCCATCTATATGCTTGTTTCACATTTTTGTTTTTTATGCTCCCTAGGTGATTTTTGGCCTTGTGCCTTACATCGTTTTTCATCTATTTTGGTTTCTGGGATTCATTTGTAATTTTGCATAATAATTTTGGTTTTTAATATATTTGCCACCTTCATATGATTTTTTGCTGCTGCTCCGTTTATTGGCTTGTGTTAGGTCAGGTTTTTGCCGTGTTTGATTGGAACCGGTGAATTGGTATGTGTGTATTTTTAAATGATTTTAAATGTTTGTCCCCTTTTTTCATTGATGAATTAATAAAGATTTCATAGATATTTATTCATTTGATCAGGAGGTGCAGTGTATGTTTTTTCAGCCATTTTCTCTTGTTGATTGCAGACCTTGTTACCTGGCGTGAGCAGAATGGTGAGGTTCCCTGCTGACACCCGCGCTGCGACATGGAGTTCACAGGCTTACTGCAGTTCCTGGCTCTGTGGCTCAATAGTGGATACTGTCCTGCACTGTTACTTCTCCTAATCCATGGCGTGGGTTGAGGTTATCTGTTGGCTGGTCCTCTCCTAAAAGGTTTAACACTGCATAGTGCTTTGTGTGGGTATGTGTAGGAAAGTTGGTGACAGTTTGCTGTCCTTCGTCCTACCCATGCGGGGCACTTCCTAAGACTGACCTTTGCTTACTCTTTCCCACGTGACTCACTTCCTCTACAGCGTGTAGGGTGCACTGTGATTAGGTGAAAAGAGTGCAATAGAAGAATAGAGAGGAAAAGTGATAGGAGAGAAGAAAGCAGAAATCCAACTGATTCATAGATTCTGTCACACACAAATACAGTAACCCTTTGCGAGCCTTCAGCTGTGCAGCTTCCATACATCAATACATAATATAGCGACATCTAGTGGTCAACTCTTAATACTACTTTCACTGTAAAATAACCACAAAAAGTACAGACTTTTGCAAAGGGTGTAAATAATAGTAACACCTCTAGTGGGACACCACACTTCCTGTAATGCCCTCCCTGGCTTCTTCCTCTCTTTTCCTGCACTACGAGTGCATAAATGACATCACTCATACACTGCAGTACTGGGGGAGAGACAGCAGCTTCTTGTGGCTTCTGGCCAAAACACATTGCTGCATTTAACTGTATACATTGCTGATTAGGAGCGCATACATTGCTGGGCCAGGCAGTGAATTTGAAGCGGTATGGAATTCCGGGTGCTCCCATAGGGTTCTGGTGCTGGTATCGGTGCTGGAATCTTGGACAAAAATAGGGCATGTCCTATCATGTCCAGCACTTTTTTCCAGGTAAGAAATCTGGATAGATTTTCCTGATATGTGCAAGGGGGCTTATCAAAATTTTTTATAGACTTTTATGATTTAGTACATTTTTATCGCAATTTTTTTTTCTTTTTTAGGGAAAAAAAAATGTTTACATGTTGCAATATTCTGAGAGCTGTAATGTTATTTTTTTTTAAGTTGTGTTGGAGCTTTTTGTGGGATGAGGTGACATTTTTATGCAACCATTTTTGGGTACATATGACATTTTGATGACTTTTTATTTAATTTTTAGGAAAGATGTTTTAACAACATTTTTATGAGTTTTTTATTTATTGCTTTATTCTTTGGGTTGGTACAATTTTGGTGATACCTAATTTATATACTTTATGATGGCTTCTTATGTTTACAACATAAAATGAAATTTTGTTAAATTAAAGTGTTTCTGCGTTATAATAATTTTTTTCTTTTGAAATGAAACTAACAGTAGGTTAGATGAATTGTTATGTTCCCATAGGGCACAGAATGCTGAGGATGAAAGAAATGTTCTTACCTTTTTTCTTAGTACCATTTTCTGGAAATCTTTGCTTTATTCAAATGGAGCAGTTTGTGCACTGGGGATGGAACTACTCCCTCACTGCACCAATCTGCCCTGCCACCCTGTCTTTCCTCATGAAAATAAAGGCAACACTTGACGATGACACGGGACATTTAGGATAAAGATACTTTTTTGTTACCTTAATTTCTGGGCGCCGTTTAGGGGATATGTTTACTTTATAGGGGTTGTCCAGCGAAAATTATTTTCTTTTAAATCAACTGGTGTCAGAAACTTAGAGAGATTAGTAATTTACTTCAATTTAAAAATCTCAAGTTTTCCCATACTTATATGCTACTATATATCCTGCAGTAAGTGTTTTTTATTTACATTCAGAAACAGTGCTCTCTGCTTACATCTGTGGCAGAGTCAGGAACTGTCCAGAGCACTAGCAAATCCCCATAGAAAACCTCTCCTGCTTTGGACAGTTCCTGATTTGGCCAGAGATGTCAGCAGAGAGCACTGTTTCTGAATGTAAATAAACAACACTTCCTGCAGGACATACAGCAGCTGATAAGTATGGTAAAACTTGATATTTTTAAATAAAAGTAAATTGCAAATCTATATAACTTTCTGACCCCACTTGATTTGAAAGAAATTTTTTTTGTTGGACAACCTCTTTAAGCAAAATAACATCTATACCCTGAAAAGCCCAGAAGTCTAAAAAGGCCTTCCGCATATGGTCTCATCCTACTGATTTTTACTGACTTTGTCAAGTACCTGGTGCACTGAATTTTTTCAGGTCACTCTGAATTACAGAATACAGGTATAATGGGAGTTTTTTTTTCTCTGCCAGGAGTATGGTCATGGCTCTTGTCAGCCCAGGTAGAACTATATTCTATAGCAGGACTATTTGAAATATTACAAACCTTTTATTTTATGGAAACAAATCTTCAAAAAGAACCCAGTATGTTTGTTAAGTAAGATGACATTTACAGCTAATTCCCATATGTACTGGTTCTTAAATGACCCTTAAGCTAGAGATCTGCTACTGAGTCCTTAGAGCTGTAGACAAATATATTTTATGTACGTTGCAAGTTTTGCCTTGCAGTGAACAATGGATTGTACACCGGGGATCAAATTAGCTATGGCTACATCGGTATATTTTGCTTTCTAAATTTAGAAGTGAGCTGTATAATAGCCAACAGGCAATGTCTTTTAGAGTGAAGTGCATAGGAGCTACATAAAATCAAACTGAATAATAAATAAAGTTGAAAATTAAAAAAAATTGTCATATAAAGTTTCTCAAATGGTTATATAAGCATCACCTTTTAAAATCAGACTTTTATCTGCAATCAATACTGCTATAGAATGTAATTAGGCAGGTAGCAGAAGTAGGGCTGCATGTGTCAAGGGGTGAGATGAGCATCCCGCCTCAAGCAGCAGAATCTATGGTCCTTGATGGGGTGCCAACTTCTGCCCTGTCAAGTTAGCCAGTCAGTCTGTCTAACTGTGAATGTGAATTGGCTTCCTGGGCCTGGCTAGTGGTGGTGCCACAGGTTATAAGACTATAGTGACAGGGATTGCATCAGCTGTCACTCCTTTCCTGTGGACTGTACATGCGACCGATGCACCAGCCAAATCTCACCCCTAGCTGTTGCCGACACCTCTGGTCAGGTTTAGGATATTTGAAATTGGCACTATTAGGTGGTGTCTGCCACCATCCAAGAGACTGGCATTGGGACGCTGTAGATCAACACCACTGAGGATGACACTCTTAGCTGGTCTCTATATGTCATCACCAGTCAGTTTGAGGCTTGCCTTATATGTGTGATATATTCACAGTTGGTGTACAATAATGTATGTAATATATTTACTGCTTATATAGTTTTGCAACAGCAACCTACAGGTGCAAGTGCTTACCGTATATACTCACCTGGCATACACACAATGAAAACCTGCTCTATAGATATTAAAAAATGAGCATCTTAGCAAACTATTTGATCAAACAGTGTACCATGTCACCTGGTTAAAGTGTTAAATAAGCCTACAACTGGGCAGATAGGAGCCAAATCTTTATTTATAACACTTGCAAGACATGGGTGGAGTGCAAGCCAACAGGAGGTAGCCACACCCCACATACAATAAATAAAAATGGAAAAATTGGCTGCACCTCTATGCCTCTGTTCACACTGCAGGTTGCACGCTGCATGTGGCTTAAATACACACGAAAAAGCAGAAAGTGCAACAGCAACCTACAGATGCAAGTGCTTACCGTATATACCGTATATACTCCCGCCGGCATACACACCCAATAAACACCCGCTCTATAGATATTAAAAAATAGAGATCTTAGCAAACTTATATAGTTGTGTATGCAATACATTAGGTGCTGATATATAATTAAGTGTGCAATGTATTCACTGCTGGTATATATATATATATATATATATATATATATATATATATATATATATATATATAGGCATTAAAGGTTTTGGTTAATATTTTAGTGACACTTTTGGTAGAAAATATGACATAGACTTACTGGCTGCCATTTATGTACATAATATTTTACACTAAAAGATGGCACACATCTTTTATCAATTTGCTGTGATTTATGACTTCACCGTGTCCCTTTTAGACAGTTTACAGTTTTGCTTTTCAATTTGTACCAGAAATCTGCTACATTTTGCTTAGTAAATCTAAGAATTTGTGTTTGCAGATGCAGATGTGTGTACAGATTTAAATGACTGCACCAAATAGAACAACTACTGCATTTCTCAGGGGTATTGTGCTATGTTTGCCCAACATGCTTTATTTTCTTAAAGGTATTTTCATTGGATTAGGTAAGGTATTTAAAATTTTGTGGTGTCACCCAGTACCTAGAAATATACGAAGAAATGAAAACAAATTACAGAACAACGTGCAAGTTCAAGAGATAAGAAAGGATTAGCACTGACATGCACTAGAGTGTTATAATGTCAAAATGATGTAGACAGCTGGTTGATTTATGGCAGACCAGAGCATCTGGTACTCTGAAGCAGCATTCATGGGCTTCCATATCATACCATTATCTTTCAAAAAGAATCATAAACACCAGTCCAGCCAGAAAATGACCATAGAAATTATATCAAAATGTTAGATAAGTGCTGCAAAATCCATGACAGTTTATAATTGTAGTACATTTTTATTTAGATATATAATAAATTGATGGAGAGGACAGAATTACAGTTCCAATTATGTAATAATATTCATTCTATAATATACAGTGTATGGTTTTTGCTTATTTGTGAAACAAAGTGATTTTATTCTTTGTACAAATTATCAGACAAAGGAAACTTACAACATATTCTTATTGCGAGTCTTATTTCCAGCATAGAGTTAAAAACTTTTTATCAGTAAAATATAATTTTTCAGACAAATCTGACCTGTTTACTGAAAGGTGGAGGGGGGGACTTTTCCTGGGAAAAAAAAGCAAAAACAGTAAACAGTTTTTGGCACGTTTCATGCTGAAAACTGATCTTTTCTCAGAAAGTGTCCACCTGTTATTAGGTACATACCTTTGGGTTTTTTACTTTAACAGACCGGCGCAGGCACAAAAATGGCCTTGGCAAAACCCGGCCCAACCCGGGGAGGGCAGGCCCGTCAGCTCCAAGTGTGACTATCTCCACTCCCCTCTGTGAAATTGCTCCATTGATTCTGTGGCGTCCCACTGTGGGTGTTGCTATCCTTTACACTCCTCATAAAAGTCTGTACTTGTTTGTGGTCTTGTCACAGCTATAGTGTTACCAGAGGTCTAGAAGCTGCATGGCTGAAGTATCCTAAAGGGTTATTGTTTGTGTAAGTCCCAGATTCTGTTAACCAGTAGGATTTCACCTTACTTCTCTCCTATCCTCTCTTTTCTATCCCGTTCCTCTATGGCACTCTCTCCACCCAACCACAGTGCATCTTACACGCTGGTTAGGAAGTTAGTCCCTTGGGTGAAGGAGGAGTCTTAGCTGAGCTTTGGTGGAGAAAGGATGCAACTCAGATAGCTCTCCGTGGTTCTACCTGGGCCCTAGCCCTCTGCCAGGTCCCCTCTACACAAATCAGTCTTAGTCAGTGCCCCGCATGGGTAGGACGCAGAACAGAGCCCTCTGACAAACCTTTTTATTGAAGCACTACACATGTTGTGTGATGCACCGTTAAGCCCTTCAAGAGAGGACTAGCCAACAGATAACCTCAACCCACACAGAGGACAAGCAGTAACTACAGTGCAGCACAGTATCCACAAGACAGCCAAAGAGATAGGAACTTATCCGGGTGAAGCAAAGTTACGAAAAGTCTATGAACTCTATCTCGCAGCGTGGGTGTACTTAGGAAATCCTAACCATTCCGCTCATCCCAGGTAACGGGGTCTGGGGCCTGTGTCACCCATTGGTACGGTTCTACCAACACTAGTGGGCATCAGGTGGTATGAAGACTGTAGAAAAAGGTCAAAACACAGGCACAGGTTGTTTCTTCTTCTTTTTCTATAAGTATTATTGGCTACACTCCAACATCCCCGCAGAGCACATTACTAATTGGGTTGAGACTCTCATGGCACTCTCCTCTCTGCTACGTTACCTCAGTACAACTTTATCAACTCTACTACATCCTACTCAACACTTATCTCACAGATCTGGTGGTTCTATGTTTTTGTATTTACTGTATCAAGTGCATTTTAAGATTTGTTGTATTACCTGCTGCATATTTACAAGTAGTAAACCAAGTCAACGTTGACTTGGGACATTTCCCCTCTCTGTGGCTGGTGGGTCCTACCACTATTCGGGAGGATTACTACACCACTCTGGCCATCTGTGACTATATCACCGGTGACATAACCCCAAGGGACCCTGCAGCAACCCGACAGGACACCAACCACAGAGGAAAAGGGTAAAACCACCCTTACACCTTAAAATAGTAATCCATCACAACTGTGTGCCCACAGGCACTGGCGTCACATGATAAAACCCTAAGGTCTGGCTGTATCTCGGCCATCCACCACAGTAAAGGCGTCACACTTCCATCTAGCAAGTCCCACCGCTACAACATCATCCAGGGGCATACCACAATTCTAACAGAGCTATGTCATAGAGGGATGGGGGTTTCGTCACTCTGAGGGCCAGAGGGCCTGCCTCCACTGCTCCAGGGCAGGCTGGTGCTTGGAAATAGACCGACGCCATGCACAGGAACCGAGCAGCGGTTTAAATAAAAAAGGACCGTGCCACCAGCATCCCTGCGTCAGTGTCGGTCTGTTAATGTAAAAAACCCAGAGCAATGTACCCACTAATAAAAAAAAAGTGGTTAAAAAAACACATTAAACATAGTTCTTTAAAATGTGTATAATATATCTATATAATAAAAATGAATGTCTGTCTGCCCATATAGACTTCTTAACACCTGAACCGTTTTACCCCAAATTTGGCACACATTGGGTACATTGGGTGCCCGGGAAGGTTAGAGCTAAGGTCCCATCCCCACCAGATGTACAGGAGGGGAGAGGGATGGGGAAGAGCGCCCTATAGAAATGAATGGGAAAATCTCCACACTGCACACACAGGTGATATAATTAGCTGCAGCTGCCCAAAGGAAATGGCAGTTGGGAGCCTTAGCAACCAATCGGATTACTACTTTCATTTTCACAGGTAGCTGTGGTTGCTAGGGCAGCTGCCTCACAACATCCACAGAAATAACTGGTAGACCACCTACTCCATCTATACAGTACAGGCATACAGGGCCCCCTACTTCATCTATACAGTACATGTATACAGGGCAGTATTACCGGCTGCTGCTGCCCTAAGCACTAAATTCCCCTCCTCACTCACCAATTAGCATCAGGATTGGTAGATTGGTAGGTAATAGGTCCAGACGTCACATTTAACACCGCCACACCTGACCTGACCAATACCGCCATACCACACCTGACCAATACCACCTTACTGTGACTGGATAACACTGCCATATCAGACCTGACCAATACCACCATACCAGACCTGACCAATACCACCTTACTGTGACTGGATAACACTGTCATAACACACCTGACCAATACCACCATACTGTGACTGGATGATACTGCCATACCAGTCCTGACCAATACCACCATACTGTGACTGGATAACACTGCTATACCAGACCTGACCAATATCGCCATACTGTGACTGGATAACACCGCTACACCAGACCTGACCAATACCGCCACACTGTGACTGGATAACACTACCATATCAGACCTGACCAATACCGCCATACCAGACCTGACCAATACCGACACACTGTGACTGGATAACACCGTCATACCAGACCTGACCAATACCGACACACTGTGACTGGATAACACCGTCATACCAGACCTGACCAAAAAAACGTAGAGGAGACAGCACATCCAAAAGAAGTCTTCACTTTAATCACACCAGTGCAATGTTTTGGCTATACAACCAGCCTTTCTCAAGCAGTGATGACTGCTTGAGAAAGGCTGGTTGTATACCCGAAACGTTGCACTGGTGTGATTAAAGTGAAGACTTCTTTTGGATGTGCTGTCTCCTCTACGTTTTTTTGGATATCCTACTATGGACCCAGGTCCGGTCCGGTAAGACAAGCACTCTGACTCTTACATTGCATTACTGGTGCTGCTTAAACATTTGTTTGGGACATACCAGACCTGACCAATACTGCCATACTGTGACTGGATAACACCACTATACCAGACCTGACCAATACCGCCAAACCCCCCCCCCCCCTTGAAAAGACACCAGATTTTCTGGCAAGTCTGAACGGGAGGGTACTGCCCCTCTGCAAGGTGCTACCCTAGGCACCAGACCATGGGTGCCTAATGGTAAATACGACCCTGCAGGTATACAGGACACTACAGGTATACAGGACCCCAAAACTATACACTACAGGTATACAGGACCTCCACCAACTATATACTACAGGTATACAGGACCCCAAACTTTACACTACAGGTATACAGGACCCCAAAACTATACACTACAGGTATATAGGAACTCCACCAACTATATACTACAGGGATATAGGACCCCAAACTATACACTACTGGTATACAGGACCCCTAAACTATACACTACAGGTATACAGGACCTCCACCAATTTTATATTACAGGTATACAGCACCTTCACCAATTTTATACTACAGGTATATAGGACCCCAAAACTATACACTACAGGTATATAGGAACTCCACCAACGATATACTACAGGTATATAGGACCCCAAACTATACACTAGAGGTATACAGGACCTCCACCAATTCTATATTACAGGTATACAGCACCTTCACCAACTCTATACTACAGGTATATAGGACCCTTAAACTATACACTACAGGTATATAGGAACTCCACCAACGTTATACTACAGGTATATAGGACCCCAAACTATACACTACAGGTATACAGGAACTCCATCAACTCTATACTACAGGTATACAGCACCTTCACCAACTCTATACTACAGGTATATAGGACCCCAAATGATACACTACAGGCATACAGGACCCCAAAACTATACACTACAGGTACACAGGACCTCCACCAATTCTATATTGTAGGTATACAGCACCTTCACCAACTCTATACTACAGGTAAACAGGACCCCCAAACTATACAAGTCAGGTATACAGGAACCCCAAACTATATACTACAGGTATACAAGACCTCCACCAACTATACACTAGAGGTATCCAGGACCCTCAAACTATAAACTACAGGTATATAAGACCTCCACCAACTATACATTATGGGTATACAGCACCAACTATATACTACAGGTATACAGGACCCACGAACTATACAGTAAAGGTATACATGACCTTTACCAACTATACACTGCAGGTATACAGGACTTCCCAAACTATACAGTACAGGTATACGCCCCCCCCAACTATACACTACTGGTATACAGGACCTCCCTCAACTAAACACTACAGGTATACAGTCCCCCCAACTACACACTACAGGTATACAGGATCCCCCCAACTACACACTACAGGTATACAGGATCCCCCCAACTTTACACTATAGGTATACAGCCCCCCCAACTATGCACTACAGATATGCGGGACCCCTAAAACTATACACTGTAGGTATACAGAACCCCTCCAACTATGCACTACAGGTATACACTAATTCCACTGATTAACTCAGATGAAACAATACCTTTAGATTGGCCTCCTGGGCACCTTACAACAAATCTAATTAACACACTGACATTTTATACCCGGGCAGCGCCAGGTACATTTTCTAGTAATATATAAACAATAATTGATGATTTTGATTATGCATTCCCTTCAACACTACAGGAAATAAAGGGTAAACACTTTCATAATTTTTGTACTAGTAAACTGATTCAACTAAATGTTCCTATGTACACAAAGTTCAAAAACATCAATTGATTTAAACTGATTGGCCCTTCATATTTTACTTGACATATGCAACAAGTTCAAGCAGGAATTTTACAATGGCTACTCACTTTTAAAAAGATTTACATTTATTGATTAAAATATAATAAGATCAATATATAAGATAATATATAAGATCTATATTTTAAGAGTAAAACAAGGAGGGGCTATCTGCATCTAATAAATTTCACTCCCCCTTGCACTGTGCTGGATTTACTAATGCTGCGTTTACGTGGAGCAATAATTTGTCCACTCGAACGATTAACAATTTTGAAGTAACAATGTGTTTTTTATAACGATCAGCGTTTGGACAGAACGATATATTGTTTAAAAAAAAAACGTTATTGCGATCGTTTTAAGATCACTTAAGCCTATCTCACACACAGGGTGAATTGTTGAAAGACTGTTTACACGAAGCGATCTGCAAATTTTCTGTGAACGACCAACGATGATTTGAGAACTTGTTGAAAGATCACGATAAACGATTTATCGTTCGTCACTTGATCATTTGCTGTGTTTACACGAGCCGATTATCGCTCAAATGCCATCGTTATCGCTAAAATCCAAACGATAATCATTCTGTGTAGACACAGCATTAGGCTCTTAGTAAGACAGGTGCAAAAATAGATTTTTAGCATGATTCACACCTACTAGCTGGTGCATATCATAATAAATCAGGTGCAGTAGAAGGCCATTGTTCCTCGCCACCTTGCCACACCTCACTGCCTACTATTTAGGTCAGTGCTTCTCAATGCCAGTCCTCAGTCCTCACCAACAGGTCATGTTTTGAGGATCTCCTTAGTATTTCACAGGTGATATAATTATACTTAGTGCATCAAGTATTTTCACAGGTGTTCTTTTTATGGGAAAACATGACCTGTTGGTGAGGCCTGAGGTCCGGAATTGAGAAGCACTGGTCCTGGTGAATACTTAAAAATACAGTAATCGCAGATTTTTGTGCAGAGCGGCTGCTCTGTGCAAATATTTGTAATTACTTTAAGGTATTCGCCAGGCACAGCCATGAAAAGGTGTAACTGAAACTAGGGAACATGTAGCTCTGAGTAAAAGAATAAGTGGTCTTTGTAGTAACTTTAGGTATGGGGAACACCACTAGTAGAATATGCTGCAACTAGATTACTGCTGAAATATCCATTCTCCCCCCCCCCCCCCCCCCCCCCCCATATGAAGTGTTTATGTTCCCACATGTTTGGAAACTAAAATAGTAAAATTAAATAATAAAAATGGGAATTACTAATTTGATGTAACTACTTACAAATACATTATGGAATGCCATCCTGATCAAGTGTATGACATTACAACACATGCATTATCTCTGACAAAGTTAATTTAAGTTTAAAGAGACTATGAAATAAATCTAAGATCAAACAATCTAAGATGAAAGCTATTTTGAGTTTAAAGATACTACAAAATACTCCTAAAATCAAATTAACAGATTAAGGTTGATTCTTCTATTGATATTGTTACTATTCCAAGCAGAACCCTAAATAATAACTGGGTACAGAGCCATATTACAATTTACTTAAAAAGTTAAAGAGAATTCTGAAGTCCCAGTGAACAATTTGATTTGCACAACACATCTGCCATATTTGTTGGCCCACATTTTCTGTGCAGGAAAGCTCTAAATTTTGTCGGGCGACATTATTTAAGGAAGTATGTGGCTATCTGCATCAAACAAAAAGTCACATTAGGATATATGTTTCAGGTTCGGGTGTGGTTGCTAATTGTGTTCCCCTTGCTGTGGTTTTAAATGCATATGCACAGAAAATCAGAGTAAGATACAAAACTTGTTCTTATATTCTAATCTGTTTCTATTTTCTGACTGTGATTTTTTTTTTTTACCTCAATTTTAAAATTGTTATGGGGGCTACCATTATTGCCTGGGCTGTTTTTAATAGCATATAGTCACATGCTTTACAGCAAGACTCATGGGCCTAGATGACAATAGACAAAGTCTGTCCCTTTGAGATAAATGTGAAACATTACTGAGTGTAGTCTGGGATCTTTGAAGATTTCATTTCAGAGGGAGCTGCTTTTGTCTATGTACTGGTGTTACATGTTGCTGCAATGCTGTATCACTTTACAGCAGCCTCCTCTTACCATCAGAGATAGAACAGGAAGTCCAAACTTAGTTTTAATCTCAGGGGTGAGAACGAAAAGTGCAAGATTGCAGGATTATGTTCTACTATAGATGGAAAAATGGAACATTTAATAAAATGTTACCAAAAATTCTTAATGTATATTCAACATAAAATCATTATTTGAATAATAAATCATTTTCTGATGACACAGTCCCTTTAAAAACCCAGTTCAGCTATAGAGTGTTGCATTCAGGGGAATACTTTCCTGAGTGTACTCACTGTCACCTCTCATGTAATAGGATGTGGGTTTGGAGGCCCACAGCGGCTAGGTCCAGATATGAAGGAGACACTATACACAGGGCTACTATTTAAATGTATAGAAGTTAAAATGACACTCCCCCCCCCCCACCTTACAGTATGTGCCCTCCACACCATCCACAAGTTAGATGCTGTACATTCAATATATACCTGTATAACACTTTGTGTTTTCTTTCTGCTCCAAAATGACTGGCAGTGTCACCTAGGTGGGACTTTAGATAGATCGTCTCTCCCCACTTGGGAGAAGGGGCTCAAGTGCTGTAAAGCCCCACTTAGGTAACACTGTCCATTGTGAAAAACAAAGCAAGAGTAAGGGGGGGGGGGTACAGTATCACTTTAAGGCATCACCTTTTAGATGAGTTACTGCCACATAAGAAAGGTTTGACTTCTCTTGCCAGGCTTCCCTAGGAAGACACAGCACAATGAGGTAACTGGGCCCTCTGCATCACAAAGAAGGTGCCGTATGATAGGACAGGGACCCTAGCAGAGTTACTATGCACCCAGTAGTACTGCCATATTCCAGTTGATATACGTTTAAAGGATGAAGATGGACAATTGAATCCATCATGCTGATCCACTATATCTTGCCACAGATGTTTAAATTTTAGACATAACATAGAAAAATTCACAATGTGACACTATGATGCTGACCCAAACCATGCTTTATCTAGAATGGATCCAATGTTGTTTTATGTCCATGTACTGTTTGGCTATGTTCACACAACGTCAAAAATAGAGAAAAGGCGGCCGTTTTTTACAATTTAAAATAACGCCCATTTTTACCGCGATTTGACTGACTGCAATGACAATGCATTGAAGTCAATGGAAAGACAGACATCCATTGCACACAGTGTATTGAATACCGGATGTTTTTACTGGAGACGTCAAAATAATAAAAAAACAGCAGACGTTTTTTATTAATTGTTCACACACAGTTTTTCTTTTGTCACCGGCCAGACAGCTAAATGACGCTCGTTATTTTAGACTCAAAATGACCGAAGTCGTTTTAAACGGAGCTGAAAAAACGTTGTGGGAACATAGACTTTCTCACATTCATGTTTCAGTTTTTCTTTTAAAATTGCAATGTTTGTTTTTTCTAAGTGATGCAGGTCACTATTTGGATAAAAGTCATCTGGCTATTCTAATTAAAAAAAGACAAAGGAAAAAAATAAAACTATCTTGGTGTACTCACCAATCCCCCACAGCTTGTTTGGCACCTTTGTCACATCTCTCCACCACTCCAGACACGGGATCCAAACTTCTGGAATGACGTCTAGCTAATCAGCATAGTATACGGCTGGATGGAGGACAAACAATATATGGGATGCCTAACCCAACCCACAGAAAAGATGAGAGGGGTAGTGGAGAGCAGCGAGACAAGGAGAATCAAGATGTGCCGTATTTACCCAGCTTGAGGGGGTGAAACAGTCCAGTAGAGATACAACATGCATATTGAAACAGGAGAGCATAGTTAATATCTATTCAATGTAATTAACTCTTTGCTAACCAAACTACCCCGTTAATATGATTGTGGAATGCTATAGTGTATAGTGTATAGAGTATAGTGTACTCCTTATATTGTGTACCTAATAAATGTGGTAAAGATCATATTGTTTGCTGTATGAACTGCAGCTTTATGTTCTGCTAAAATGTGGTATCTTACAGTTAATTGCATGCATCACCTTACCATAAACAGAGAATAGGAAGAAAGTCATTCAAATTGGACTCGGAAAGTCTTTCAGTAGTTGTCATGGCAACTGACACATACCCTGTGCTTGCACTGAAATTACCTATCAAAGCTCAGCCATGAGTATTAAACTTTTCCACTGCAAACGCACTGCATTTTACAACAAGAAATATTATATCATTCTACTCCTATAAGACACATAGAAACTAAAGGATGTTGCAGGGATCCATAGCCTGCAAGCTAATTTTAGGGACTGAAAAGGCTTGCAGCAGCAACTAATAGACTTGGAAGTCATCTGAAGTGATCTCTCATACAAAAACCCAATCTTCAGGGAAATTAGTTTAGGTCAGGATTTTGCAGAAATTGAGATGATGCATTATGTAGCAAATGGTAATCATACCATTGGCCTCTGGAATACATTAAATTGGCCTCTTGATCTTGTTTATTCCCCTAGTTTTCTGTATATGACTTTTGGTATGATTCTTTTATCCATAAATAGCATAATATATTAAATAGCATATTTAACCCTTTGAGGACCAGGCCCAAAATGACCCAGTGGACCGCGCAAATTTTGATCTTTGCGCTTTCGTTTTTCACTCCTCCCCTTCTAAGAGCTCTAGCACTTTCAGTTTTCTATCTACAAGGCCATGTAAGGGCTTATTTGTTACAGGAATAGTTGTACTTTGTAATGGCATCTTTCATTCTACTATAACATGTATGACGGATTCCCAAATATATTATTTATGAAGATATAAATAGGTGAAATGGTAAAAAAGGATGCAATATGGTAACGTTTGGGGGGTTCCTGTGTCTACGTAATGCACTATATGGTAAAAGCGACATGATACTATTACTCTTTAGGTCAGTCCGAACACAACCATATGCAGGTTACACAGATTCTCTAATGTTATATATTTTTTTTACATGAAATCCTTTTTTTTTTGCAATTAAATATTAATAAAATGGGCCTATTGTGAAGCTTATAACAGTTTTATTTTTTTCACCTATGAGGCTGTATGGGGTGTCTTTTTTCCCACCATGATCTCTAGTTTTTATTAATACCATATTTGTGAAGATCGGATGTTTTGATCATTTTTTAATATATATATATATATATATATATATATATATATATATATATATATATATAATGTAACATAAAATCGGTAATCGCGCACTTTTTTCCCTCTTTTCGTGTATGCTGTTCACCATTCGCAATGACTCTTGTTATATTTTAATAGAGGGGACAATTACGCACGCTACAGTATATTATATGTTTATTTATTTATTTTTATATGTTTTATTTATATAATGGGAAATGAGGGTGATTTAGACTTTTATTGGGGGAGGGGTTTTGGGGCAGTGTGTTAGTGTTTTTAACTTTTTTTTTATACATTTTAAGTCCCTTTGGGGGACTTGTACACTGATTACTTTTATTTTACACAATGATCCGTGCTATGCCATAGGTATAGCATTGATCAGTGATATCGGCGCTCTGCTCATTGAGCCTGTCTGTGCAGGCTTAGTGACCAGAGCGCCAATCGGACCGCACGGAGGCAGGTGAGAGACCTCCGGCGGTCCGTTTAACTGACCGGGACCCTCGCAGTCACACTGCGGGGGTCCCGATCGGTAAGTGACAGAGGACTCCCCCTGTCACTTACACTTAAACACTGCGGCCGTTCAAGGAGTTAATGTCACGCTGCAGCGTGATTGCTGCAGCGTGTCATTAACGGTGAGGTGCCGGCTGCTGATTGCAGCCGGCCCCCACCTGCTATGAAGCTCCGCTCCGGAGCGCGCTTCATAGCTCAGGACATACCGGTACGTCCAGGGTCGTCTGTGGACAGACTTCCAGGACGTACCGGTGCGTCCTAGGTTGTCTAGGGGTTAATACCATAAAAACCTTAATTAGAGATGAGCGAACCTCGAGCATGCTCGAGTCCATCCGAACCCGAACTTTCGGCATTTGATTAGCGGTGGCTGCTGAACTTGGATAAAGCCCTAAGGCTATGTGGAAATCATGGATATAGTTATTGGCTGTATCCATGTTTTCCAGACAACCTTAGAGCTTTATCCAAGTTCAGCAGCCGCCACTAATCAAATGCCGATTGTTCGGGTTCGGATGGACTCGAACCCGAACCCGGGTCGCTCATCTCTAGCCTTAATATATTGTACTGTATTCCTTGCATCTTTAACCTCTTAACGACCGCGGGCATAAGTGTACGCCCCCAAAACCCGTGCCTTAACGCAAACGGGCGTACATTTACGCCCACGGTTTACCCAATCGCTGTGTGTAAACACACAGCGATCGGGTAATGATGGCTGCTGTAACATACAGCAGGCCATCGTAGCTTGTCAGCACGGGGGGTGGATTACACCCCCCGTGCTGACGATCGCTGTAATTGGCTGATTTATTCAAATCAGCCAACTACAGTGATTTTCCGATTCCCGGGTCATCGGTGACCCGGGGACCCGGAATTCAATGGTGATTGGTGCTGTCCGAGACAGCACCAATCATCATTAGTGTGTACAGAGAAGGAGGCCACGGTGCCATCCCCCAGATCGCCGCTATTGGCCGGCCAGCCCCGGCCGGCCAATGGCGGCGATCACAGTAAAAATAAATATTATTACTTTTCTCTGCACTTTTCTCTGAGAGGTGCAGAGAAGGTATGTGTGTTGTGCAGGCACCATACTCACCGGATCACGGCGTCCGGACGGAAGATCTGTGGTCCCGCGGCGTCCTCGTGGATCTCGGTCGTGGTTCTCGGCTCCGCTCGGCTCCCGCCGGCTTTTTTCGTCGATCTTCGGCCAGGTACCTTGTACTGCCCCCTAGCAGCTGATTAGTGTATATAATACACTATTCAGTGGCTTTGGGGTGAAGAGGTAGTTGTTTTTTTTTCCCCAGTTTTTTTTTTTTTTTTTAGCGCCCTTCCACCGCTGAGTGCTGATTAGCATCGCACGTAAGTGCGCCGCTGATCAGCAACTCCTCTTTTTTGGCGTAGGTTTTTTTTGCCCCTTTCCCCCCCTTTTTTTCTATATCCTACCGCTACTGACTGCTGATAAGTACCGCACATAAGTGCGGCATTTATCAGCAACTCCTTTTTTTGGCGTAGGTTTTTTTTCCTCCCTTACTGTGAAAAACACGTATAAAACATTACATTACACTACACTACCCCACATTACACATTACACTACTTGAAATAAAGTTTTACACAACACCACTACACTACATCACATTTACATACCCCCATATACCAATCCCCGTATAATAATGTCCCAGAGAGTGTTTTCGGTGGAGGAGTCATACGCGCTTATTGCCTCCGACACCGAAACAGCCAGTGAGGATAATTGGGGGGATCCTTCTTTCCTCCATTTATCCTCATCATCATTATCATCATCATCATCATCATCCAGTGATGATGACTATCGACCTAAGAGTCCAAGGAGGACGCCTCGGGCTGGCTGCCAGACACGTTGTCCCACCCCACCCCCCGCCCCCCTGACACGTTGTCCCACCCCGCCCCCCGACCCCCAGACAGGTGACCCCATCCTGCCCCCCGCCCCCCAGACAGGTGACCCCCATCCTGCCCCCCGCTCCTCAGACAGGTGACCCCATCTGGACCCCAGACCCCCAAAATTATCAGCCCCAGATTCCTGGCTTTATGGCAACGGCGGGAATCCAAATGAACCCCACAGGTCTCAGAGAAATAGAATTTTTCAAGCTCTATTTCTCTGATGACCTTGTAAATTTGATGGTGGCGCAAACAAACTTGTACGCGCACCAATTTATCACCCAGAACCCCTCCTCTTCTTTTGCTAGGCCCATGGCGTGGACCCCTGTTGATGCAGCCGAAATGTCAAAATTTTTGGGGCTCCTGCTGCACATGGGCCTAGTAAAAAAAAACACAATTCGGCATTACTGGAGTGGGGATATTATATATAATACCCCACTTTACAGTATGGCCATGGCACGGTTTCGATTTGAAGCCCTCCTAAAATTTTTGCATTACAATGACAATGCAAGGTGCCCCCCGCGAGATGATCCCTCATATGACCGACTGTACAAAGTTGTATATCCCAGAGAAATACATCTGAGTTGATGAGTCCCTCCTGAGCTTCAAAGGAAGACTCCATTTCCGCCAGTACCTTCCCAATAAAAGATCACGGTATGGCGTGAAACTATACAAACTCTGTGAGAGTACCTCAGGGTACACTTACAGATCTAGGCTAGGTTCACACTATGTAACTGTGCGGCTGTATTTTTTATGCGGCTGTAAATGTGCGGATGAAACTCCGGCCGTGGGAAAAAATAGACATGCGGCTCAAAACATACGGTCATTTACTTTGAAATCTGGTTCAACTGAAAATAACAAATAAAATCTTAAGAAAGTGATGCAAACACCTCTGGATGCATCTGGGAAAGCAGGGAACACAGTTTACATGAATTGCTATTACCGGGGTTTGCGATCCTCTGCACTAATGCCGATGTCTCTCATGGTTAATCTAGTAAAATAATAAAACACATTTTCGTTGTAATAAAGTGCCTTTCGTTGTTCAATAATTAAATTTAAACTAATCCATCATTTTGCAATTAAATATACTGTTAAAATAAATAGATATATAAATAAATGTATATTTATATACATATTTATTTTTTGACAGTATATTTAATTGCACAATGATGGATTCGTTAGAATTAAATTATTGACCAACGAAACTGAATTTGTTTCATCGAAAATGTGTTTTATTAATTAAATATTAATTAGTACAGGAAGCTCTATAAGCCGTGAATTCATATGCCGGCAATAGAGCTTTCTGTACTAATCATCACTTTACTTTAATGAAAACATCAAATGTTTCTTCTAATTATGTTATCACAATAGCATTATTAGAAGAAACATTTAGAATTATATGTGCGCTCAGCTGATTGGCTGATCGGCTCAGCGCACATATAATTAGCGGGTCCGCAGCACAGTGACTTCATTGTGCTGTGGACCAGCGAAGAGACAACATCAGGGTGAGTATAGAGCTCTCCCCACCCACTCCCCAGCACTGCACCCCTCCCAGCAAGGAAGGGGGGGGTCAGTTAACCCCTTCCTTGCTGGGATGGGTGCAGTCTGACATCAGTCTGGCCCCAAAGAGGTTAAGGGGGATGCAATACATCCTCCCTTAACCCCTTGGGGGCCAGACTGTAAGCAGCGATCTGTAAAGATGCTGCATACTGTAAGGAGCACAACACCGCTCACAATGATGGGTGCTCCTGTTTGTGTGTTTTTTGTGTGTTTCTCCCTTTTTGTTTTTGAGATATCGGTATCCTGTGGATTACGTCGGATTACGTGGACTACGTCGATGACCAGCGTTTTTTTAATGTTTTTTTTTAATAAAATGGTCAATGAGGGGTGTGGGGGTGTTTTTATTTGAATAAAAAAAAATTTGAACTTGTGTCTTGTCTTTATTTCTTTACTTTATAGACTTAGTAGTGGAAGCCGTCTAATAGACGGAATCCATTACTAAGTTGGGGCCTAGTGTTAGCCGGTATAAAATGGCTAACACTAACCACCTATTATTACCCCAGTACCCAATGCCACCAGGGGTACTGGGAAGAGCCGGGTGCCAGTGGTCCCGGAGCGTCAAAATTGGCGCTCCTGGACCAGGCGGCAGCAGGCTGGTAAGATTTAGGCTGGGGAGGGCCTAAACCAATGGTTCTTCCCACCCTGGTGTTACCAGGCTGCTGTCGTTTGGTTTTTAACCCGGCTGGTTATAAAAATAGGGGGGACCCTATGCGTTTTTTTTTTTTATTATTTATTTATTTTAAAAAAAAACGCATAGGGTCCCCCCTATTTTTATAACCAGCCGGGTTAAAAACCAAACTACAGCAGCCTGGTAACACCAGGGTGGGAAGAGCCATTGGTTTAGGCCCTCCCCAGCCTAAATCTTACCAGCCTGCTGCCGCCCGGTCCAGGAGCGCCAATTTTGACGCTCCGGGACCACTGGCACCCGGCTCTTCCCAGTACCCCTGGTGGCATTGGGTACTGGGGTAATAATAGGGGGTTAGTGTTAGCCATTTTATACCGGCTAACACTAGGCCCCAACTTAGTAATGGATTCCGTCTATTAGACGGCTTCCACTACTAAGTCTATAAAGTAAAGAAATAAAGACAAGACACAAGTGAACAAATTTTTTTATTAAAATAAAAACACCCCCAGACCCCTCATTGACCATTTTATAAAAAAAAAACATTAAAAAAACGCTGGTCATCGACGTAGTCCACGGAATCCGACGTAATCCACAGGATACCGATATCTGAAAAACAAAAAGGGAGAAATACACAAAAAACACACAAACAGGAGCACAACACCCATCATTGTGAGCGGTGTTGTGCTCCTTACAGTATGCAGCATCTTTACAGATCGCTGCTTACAGTCTGGCCCCCAAGGGGTTAAGGGAGGATGTATTGCATCCCCCTTAACCCCTTGGGGGCCAGACTGATGTCAGACTGCACCCATCCCAGCAAGGAAGGGGTTAACTGACCCCCCCCTTCCTTGCTGGGAGGGGTGCAGTGCTGGGGAGGGGGTGGGGAGAGCTCTATACTCACCCCGATGTGTCCTCTTCGCTAGTCCGCAGCACAATGAAGTCACTGTACTGCGGACTGGCTCATTATATGTGCGCTGAGCCGATCAGCCAATCAGCTGAGCGCACATATAATTCTAAATGTTTCTTCTAATAATGCTATTGTGATAAAATAATTAGAAGAAACATTTGATGTTTTCATTAAAGTAAAGTGATGATTAGTACAGAAAGCTCTATTGCCGGCATATGAATTAACGGCTTATGGAGCTTCCTGTACTAATTAATATTTAATTAATAAAACACATTTTCGTTGAAATAAATTCAGTTTCGTTGTTCAATAATTTAATTCTAACGAATCCATTATTGTGCAATTAAATATACTGTCAAAAAATAAATATGTATATAAATATACATTTATTTACATATCTATTTATTTTAACAGTATATTTAATTGCAAAATGATGGATTCGTTAGAATTAAATTATTGACCAACGAAAGGGACTTTATTACAAAGAGAATGTGTTTTATTAATTTAATATATTAACTATTAGAGGCATCGGCATTATTGCCGGCTATTTTTGAAGCACTCCGTACGGACCGCCTGTCAATCCTCGGCCGCATGTCCAGCCGCAAACAATGGTCTTGTTCATTTTTTACGGGTCCGTTTACGATCGGGCCGTAGATTCATACATAGTGTGCACTGTGCAGCCGTATATCCTATACTTTCCAGCGTACGCATGAACCACCAAAAATACCGCCGCACAATTACAGCCGCAAATACAGCCGCACAGTTACATAGTCTGAACCTGGCCCTAGAGTATATGAGGGTAGGGACACCCAAATCCAGCCCCCGCAATGCCCCCCATCCTCAAAGTTAGTGGGAAGATCGTTTGGGAACTGATCATCCCACTGCTGGATAAAGGTTATCACCTGTACGTTGATAACTTTTATACCAGCATCCCTCTGTTTCGGTCCCTCGCTGCCCGAGCTACTGTAGCTTGCGGCACGATCCGAAAAAATCAAAGGGGCCTCCCAAGTCACCCTGTTAGACAACTGATGCAAAGGGGGGAGAGCAAGGCCTATGCCTGTGAAAATATGTTGTTGGTCAAATATAAGGACAAGCGCGATGTCCTTATTTTGACTACAATTCACAGGAATAGCACCACCCCTGTCACTGTACGTGGTACCACAAACGTGTTGAACAAACCTGATTGTGTTCTTGACTACAATCAGTATATGGGAGGAGTTGATCTCTCAGATCAAGTCCTCAAGCCATATAACGCCATGAGAAAAACCAGAACGTGGTATAAAAAGGTGGCCGTATATCTGGTACAGACAGCAATGTACAACGCTTTTGTGCTGTACCGATATGCCGGCCACCAGGGGAAATTCCTTGATTTCCAGGAAGCAGTAATCAAAGCCTTGATATTCGGCAGCCAAGGAGCGGACCCCAGCGCTTCTGGATATGAAGGACCCCGTATCATACAGGGACAACATTTTCCAGGTGAAGTCCCACACACTGGAAAAAAGGGGAGATCCCAAAAGAAGTGCAGAGTGTGCCACAAAAGGGGGATCAGGAAGGACACCATTTACCAGTGTGACACCTGTCCTGATCACCCCAGCCTCTGTATAAAGGATTGCTTCAAGGCGTACCACACGTCATTGGAGATCTAAATTTTCTAAATTCTGTCACTTATTCTTATTTCAGGGGTCACGTTGATCCAGGGATTATTCTGATTGCCATTATGGAGTCGGGAAGGAATTTTTCCCCTGTGATGAGGCTACTGTTTTCTGCCTCACGAGAGTTTTTTGCCTTCCTCTGGATCAACACAGGTTGAATTTGATGGACACCTGTCTTTTTCAACCTTATAAACTAATAATTGGCCTAATACCCCCAAATAAATTAAAATTGTCCCTTTTCCCCAACTAAATAGGCATGGCCACCATTCCCGTTAGAGACTTGCCATGTTGCATTTTCAAAGCTTCTGTGCTTCCAGGACAGTAGAAACCCCCCACAAGTGACCCCATTCTGGAAACTACACCCCATAAGGAATCTAACAAGGGGGGCAGCGGGGATATGGCCCCCTGGTGATGGGCACATTAGTGCTGTGAAAGTGAAAATTTTTTATTTTTCATCTTCACAGCACATGTTCAACTATGTGCCCGTCACCAGTGGGGTCCATATGCTCACTACACCCCTTGTTAGATTCCTTATGGGGTGTAGTTTCCAGAATGGGGTCACCTGTGGGGGGTTTCTACTGTCCTGGCAGCACAGGAGCTTTGTTAATGTGACATGGCCTCCATCCTCCATTCCAGCCTCTAAATGGCGCTCTGTCCCTTTGGTGGCTTGCCCTGTGCCCATATGGCACATTATATCCACATGTCGGGTATTTTTGTACTCAGGGAAAAGTACCCTACACGTTTTGTGTTTATTTTCTCTTTTAACCCCTTGTGGAAATGAAAAAAAATCAAGGCTAGACCAACATTAAGTGTAAAAAAAATTTAAATTTTTACACTAAATCATTGATCTAGTCTTTATTTTTTCATTTTCACAAGGGGTTAAAAGATAAAAAAGACACGAATTGTGTAGCGCCATTTCACGCAAGCATGGAAATACCCCACATGTGTACATAAATCGCCAGGCGGGTGCAGAGTAAGCCTCCGAAGGGAAGGAGCGCCATTTGGCTAGAATGGATGGTGAATGCCATGTCACATTTACAAAGGTCCTGTGTTGCCAAGACAGTGGAAATCCCCCAAAAGTGACCCCATTCTGGAAACTGCACCTCTCAAGAAATCTAACAAGGGGTGCTGTGAGGATATGGACCCCTTAATGACGGGCACATTTGTGCTGTGAAAATGAAAAAACGAAATTTTTCACTTTCACGTCACATTGTTCCACATTTGTGCCCATCACCAGTGGGGTCCATATGCTCACTGCACCCCTTGTTACATTCCTTGAGGGGTGTAGTTTCCAGAATGGGGTCACTTGTGGGGTTTTTCCACTGTACTGGCAACATAGGGTCCTTGTAAATACAACATGGCCCTCGAAATCCATTCCAGCCAAATCCAGCCTCCAAAAGCCAAATAGCGCACCTTTCCTTCGGAGGCCCGTCTTGCGGCCGCATAGCCCTTTATGTCCACCTGTGGGGTATTTCCGTACTCGGGACAAACTGCTCTACACGTTTTGTGTTTTTATTTCTCTTTTAAACCTTTGTGAAAATGAAAAATTCACGGCTAGGCCAATGTTTAAGTGTAAAAAAATTTAATTTTTACACAACATCATTGATCTAGTCTTGACATTTCTCATTTGCAAAAGGGGTTAAAAGAGAAGAAACAAAACAAAACATGTAGAGAAATTTCCCCTGAGTACGGAAATACCCCACATGTGGACTTAAGGCGCTATACGGCCGCAAGATGAGCCTCCAATGGGAAGGAGCGCCATTTAGCTTTTTGGGGATGGATTTGGGTAGAATGGATTTCGAGGGCCATGTTGCATTTACAAACTCCCTGTGCTGCCAAGCCAGTGAAAAACCCCCACAAGTGACCCCATTATGGAAACTACACCCCTCAAGGAATGTAACAAGGGGTGTAGTGAGCATATGGACCCCACTAGTGAAAAGCACAAATGTGGAACAATGTGGTGTGAAAATGAAATATTAAATTTTTTTACGCTATAATGTTGGTCTAGCCTTGATTTTTTCATTTTCACAAGGGGTTAAAAGAGAAAACAACACGCAAAATGTGTAGAGTAATTTCCCCCAAGTCCGTAAATACCCCAAATGTGGACATAAAGCGTCATGTGGGTGCAGGGCAAGCCTCCGAAGGTAAGGAGCGCCATTTGGATTTTGGAGGCTGGATTTGGCCAGAATGGATGATGAACACCATGTCGCATTTACAGAGCCCTCGCGCTGCCAAGACAGTGGAAACCCCCCACAAGTGACCCTTATTCTGGAACCTACACCCCTCAAGGAACCTAACAAGGGGTGCAGTGAGGATTTGGACCCCTTGATGACGGGCACATTTGTGCCGTGAAAGTGAAAAAAATGAAAATTTTCCCTTTCCCGTCACATTGTTCCATATTTTTGCCCCTCACCAATGGGGTCCATATGCTCACTGCACCCCTTGTTAGATTCCTTGAGGGGTGTAGTTTCCAGAATGGGGTCACTTGTGGGGGGTTTCCAGTGTTTTGGCAGAACAGGGGCTCTGTAAATGCGACGTGGCCCTTGAAATCCATTCCAGTGAAATCCAGCTTCCAAAAGCCAATTGGCGCTCCTTCCCTTTGGAGGCTTGTCCTGCGCCCGCTTGGCACTTTATGTCCACATGTGGGATATTTCCGTACTCGGGAGAAACTGCGCTACACATTTTTTGTGTTGTTATTCCTTTTATCCCTTTGTGAAAATGAAAAATTGAAGGCTAGAACAACGTTTTAGTGCAAAAAACATTTTTTTCTTTTTTCACGCCATATTGCTCTGAAAATCTGTGAAGCACCTGTGGGGTCCAGATCCTCACCGCACCCCTTGTTACATTCCTCGAGGGGTGTAGTTTTGTAAATGGTGTACCTTTAGGGGTGTTTTTTAGGTTTTAGCACCCCAAAGCCTCTGCCAACCTGAAGTGGTACAGTCAAAAATGACCAAATATAACGGAGGCATTGAAATTCACTAGGCGCTCCTTTATATCTGAGGCTTGTGGTTGCATCAAATAGCGCAATAGGGCCACATATGGGGTATTTCTATAAACTGCAGAAATGGGGCAATCAATATTGGGGTGAATTTCTCTGGTAATAGGTTTACAATTATGAAAAATATTGGATTACAATAAAATCTCTGCACAGAAAATTTTAATTTTCAAATTTCTTACGCACTTAGCTTTATTTCTGTGACTCCCCTAAAGGGTTAAGAAACTTTCTGGATGTGCTTTTGCAGAGTTTGGGGGGTGCAGTTTCAGAAATGGGGTGCTTTGTGGGGCTTTATAACATACAGTCCCCTCAAATACACTTTAAACCTGAACATGTCCCTAAAAATATCTGATTTCGAAATTTTACTTAAAATTTGGAAATTTGCTTCTAATGTATTAAGCTTCCTATTGTCTAAAAAAAAAGAAAGATAGTTTAATAAATGCTGCCAACATAAAGTAGACATGTTGCTAATGCTAATTAATATAGAATTTATGTGGCATAACCATTTTCTGTATAAGCAGAAGAGTTTCAAAGTTGGAAAAATGCATTTTTTCAAAATTTTTCATGTTATTTTGTTTTTTTTTCATAAATATTTGTTATAAGTATCGACTCCAATTTACCAGAAATGTGAAGTACATTATGTCACGAGAAAACAGTCTCAGAATCAGCCAGATAGGTAAAAGCATCCCGAAGTTATTAATGAATAAAGTGACACAGGTCATATTCATAAAATTTGGCTCTGTCCTTAAGGCCATTTTAGGCCTGATCCTTAAGGGGTTAAGCTAATGTTATGGTATTAGGTAAAATACAAAGTTGTCAAGTTATCTGTTATCAGACTATCTATCAAACTCTGAGGCCAACCTCAGAGTTTGATAAACAGTTTGATAACAGATAACTTGACAACTAGTGAGGGGGGGGGGGGCAGTTTGCATTACAGCGACTATAAACTGCACAGTCCTTTTCCTGGCTGCAACAATCTCTTAGCAGTATAACTGGCTCATTTTGTATTTATTTCAATGTTATACAGAATATAGGAAACCAATTAAGGTAGACTGAGAAATGTTTTTAAATTTTTACATAAATTTTCAACCACAGATTGGAAAGCCTGGCCACTCCTTTGGTTTGTTGGATGAGGCTCTCATAGAAAACAAATTTGGAAGAGGAACTACAGTTTCTAAAAATTATCACACCTTAGACAATGATAAATTTTCTCAGATATGTGTGTAAACAATATGAAGTTACCCATGCCATTAGAATTTCTCTCTGTTTCAATCAAAAGAGACACTCAACCTAATTAGTTTTTGTCCACTTTTACATTGTTGACACAATGAGAAGTTGAGGTTCAGTAGTGAGTGCAGTTTACTTCTATATTTTTAGATAAGAATGGTTTTCTTATCTTTTCCAAAAAATGTCAAAGAAAAGTCTTAATGTGTTATCCTCATTATTGGGAATTAATGAGGAGGAAATGCACTATGCATTAAGTAATCATTACATAGATAGATAGATAGATAGATAGATAGATAGATAGATAGATAGATAGATAGATAGATAGATAGATGTTTACCTTTACTGAGATAAAAGTACAATCATTTAGTGGCATTACTGCCACAGAGTTTCACCTGGAATCTGATAAAGTACCATCCTTTATATGCTGCCATTGTTGCCATTTACAACTTCAGAATAGTGCCCCTTCACTCACAAAGCAAAGCACTGACAAAACAATAGTTCCATCAGTCAATCATCCCCACCTCCACATCACTGCTTCTCAAAAAGAAAAACACTGCATCCAAACCATCTTAGTGTCTTATACTGGTGTATAATGACTCCACATCACATTTCACCAGTAGCCTGTTCTCCTCCATCTGGATTCCATCTAGTTTTATTTATCAGATCATCAGTGTCAAGTGCATAAGAGAGTAGGCATTCCACAATTGGCTTTAACTTGTAATCAATATATGTCCCAATTTTTTCAGTTTGGGCTCCACAGCCCGAAACTATCGGCCTACCTGGCAGAGCTAAAAGGGTCCTTGTGGACTTTCAGCAGTAAGTATATTGGGTATTGTTGGTTCTTGTACTGTAAGTGCTTTGGCTAATTGCGGTGTAATTCTCCTTTTGATACCTCTTACGTATACTATTCAAAATATCTCTGTAGGAATAAAGAGAATTATATGTCAATTTTTGCTAACGTACAATTATTTTTTTTTTGCACATTGCACTTTAATACATATTTAGAATATTTTTTGCATTAGTTTACACTTTATTAGCATACACATAGCACTTTAGTTATTTATATACTTTACAAATAAGAGAGAATGCTTATAATATCATACACATATCCATCTGAATCCACCTATCACTCACATATCCACCTGATCTTCCTTCTTCACTTAGATTATTCTGGCCTTGGTGGTACGCATTCTTGTTGTCAGCTCTTGCCCTTGTTTCCGTATCACCCAATAAACTGGTTGTGAGGTCATGTGGGACGCATGGTCACATGATCGGAGGCCAGAGTCCTGGCGTCACTTCTAGTTTGCCACCCAGCAGGATCTGTGCGAAGCGGTGTCAATGGAGCATGCACCAATATACCAGAGGTGATTAATTAGTGTGCTTTTGAGTGATTGGTGGTATCCCCAGACAAAGGTTACAAAACGCACATCGGGGTGGTAGCGTCCCGGAGGCAACTGATTGCTAGTGACTCCAGGTAATAATAGAACTCGGTCCCAAAATTGTAAATGAGGTGTGATATAAAATAAGTAATGGAGAGCAGTCAAAATGCAAATAGGAGGTGACAGTGTCACTTTAAGGTCTAGCAGCTGTGACAAGGCACAAGGTATGGTGGTCGATGACAGATACGTGTCACGGTGGTTCAAGTCCTCGGGGAAGTAGACTGAATAGAATTGGTCAGTAACCATAGCTTACTGACAGGTGTTTTAAAATTTAGCATACCTGCTTTCAAGCAGTCGTTCCAGGCCGGCTTTTTACTGGAGCAGTCTCAGAGTTGGGTGGGATGACTGCTCCCACATATCCATCCCGGGTTTTTCCTGGCCTATAACAGCCAGGAAATCAGATGAACTGTGTGTGGTGTGTAACTCCAATGCTGGAGACTGTTTGGAGGTTCTGCTGTTTTGGTTCCTGGCAGAGAAGCTGGAGAATCTGCTGTAGCCTAAAAAGACTGTTCTGGTGAGAAATCCTGTTTTCATTTAACCCTTGGTGCCTGAAGCAAGGCTATCTTTATGTTATTTGCACCTGCTGAAGAAAAGCTGTTTTGTTACTGATTGGACTTGGTGAAATAAAACCCGTTTATTTTTAACTCTGCTGAGTCTGTGATACCTGTGACGGAGCTAACCCCCCACACAGCGCATAAGTGCTGTTGTCTCTGGAACTGCAACTCTCCTGACTCCTGACTGAGCTAAACAGGAAACTCCCAGTCCTATATATGGTTAGGTTAAAGGAAGTGTAGGTGAGAGAGAGTGCAGAGTGTAGACAGTTAGGCAAAACATACAAACAAGGCTAAACCGTTTCACATACACTGCAGCTGTGCACAGGGGGAGTGAGACACCTAGTGGTTGGAGTGGAAATCACAGCTTGGTGTGACACCTGAGACAGTTACTTTATCTGGGTGGTATAAGAACTTAGGGAACCACCTGTGGCGGAACACTACATATACAGTTTAGTTAATGCTCAGGAGAGGCTTCAACAAACCATAAGACATCTGCACTGGGACACTGCAATATTCTTACCTCTGAAAAACCCTTTAAGAAAAATTATTAAAATCAAAATTATACAATTATAGCATTGTGTTTAAGGGATCATTTTGGCTGAGGGAAGAAGGATTAAGTTGGGGCCTGGGACATGGATGCTTGGATTTTATATTTTAATTTTTCTGTTTTTGGGATTAATGCTGATTTATAAAAATCTAAAAACACACTAAAGCAAATATAATTGCTTTAAAGCGAAGGAACCATTAGGTCCATTCCTTTTTTTTCTCTTTACAGTAGCAGTTTGGTGCCGGTGCAGGGATCCTGGTGGCGCAATATTTTTTTTAAAATGCCACCTGGTTCCATCACTCTGTGCTGTTCTTTGGCCGCAGACCGGCCCAGCTTCATGCACTGGGGTGGGCCCGCCACCACCCAGTGGGGCCACATACCCTCCCTTCTATGACGCAGCCCCATTGATACTACTATAATACTAAATGTAGTATTGATACTACATTTTTTGAAATGCCACTTGGTTCCATCACTCTGTGCTGTTTTTTTGCTGCAGACCGACCCAGCTCCATGCACTGGGGTGGGCCCGCCACCACCCAGTGGGGCCATATACACTATGACACAGCCGCATTAACTCTAATGTAGCTGCATGACAGAGAGGAGGGAATATTGTCCCACTGGGGTGTGCTGGGCCTGCCCCAGTACGCAGAGACAGGCCGGTACACGGCCAAAGAACAGCGCCGAGCGCGGAAATCGGCAGGCATTATAAAAAAAGGACCACGCCACTGTTACATTTGAAGGCGTTAAGAGTTAACAACAGAACTGATGATTTTAGTTCCTTTTTTCTGGCCTGCAGCATTGATTTTAGAAACTAAGATCAGCAAATGTTTAATCTGTCCTACTTAAGAAAGTGATCACTTTGCCTGTCAGCTGATCTGTGGTTGTCAATAGGTGTTTGTGGCTTTTAGTGCTAATAAACGATCTGCTTTTCCCAAAAGACAGCAAAAAGGAGAGAGGCTTATTGGTAATGTTAAGAACTATGCAGCGCTTTTGGAGAGATAAGACTAATTATCCATACATAATGTATTGTATATGGACATATTTCTACTCTCCATCTACATATAAAGTTTTCTGTGCTTGCTCTACTTTGTTCTATATTTTGTGGGGCTGAAACTTGTCTCAAAAATTTGTAAGAGCAAGGTAGTAGTTATTCAATCCCACATGCATACTACAAGCCGAAAAAGACTGGATAATCGCAGATAGTCCTGCTGAACTTATTCAACAAATGGAACAGAATTTATAAAACTGTTTAACACTTGGGACCAGATTTAACAATTTTCCAGAATTTAAATAATTACAGTATATCTTACCCCATAACAACCAATCACAGCTAAAGCCCCCATCCGCCTAGAGTGCTGCAAGTGTCTTTTCTTTGAAACTGTGAACACTGACACAGACAGTGTAAGAAGCCATTGGCTCCCCGCTCTGCCAATTACGTTTGTGGTCACAGGCATCATTCTACCTCCAGCCACAAGATTTCCCCTGCCCCCAGCACTCTGGCACACAAGTGACGTCACTTGTGCACATAGGCCCTTAGTTCCTGAGTTGTCAAGTACTGCTGTCCCAGAGAGAGTTTACTTTAGGGACCTCAACTTTGTGGCCAAGTACCTGCTCCTTCCAGAGGCTGTTTCTCTCCTCACAAGTTCTGGTCTACCAGAGCATGCGTTGTTAAAACCCAAGAGGGGCAACTATCGTCAAAAGGACTTAGTCTGTCTACGTCTGGGGTGACCGTGTTCTCAAAAGTATTTGTTAGGAAGTCTTATGTTGGGACGCAATCCCCGATTCGTAAGATACAATCAAAACTGCACCTTTGGCAATGAATCTTGTGCTTATTCTGTGTGTTATTTGCTCTCTGAGCTCTGTCTGAACACAATCTTACTGCTTCTATTCTACTACTTCGTTCACCTGGCACACCCTTATTTTCCCTGTTAAATTTCCTCTGGTCACTTCACAGTTAACTTTGTGTGCTTAGAGATTATCAGCTAGTTTCACCATTCATCCTTGCTGTTTCTGTTCCTTGTGTGGTTCAATAGCCTTCTGGACAAGGTTCCAGATCTCCTATAAAAGGTCTCAGTGTCTGTCCATACCTTGCTGGCTATTGAGTGTAGTGTACCCCCTACAGGCTCAGCAACTCTTGCGTTCTTCTGTACGTTACTTTTGGCTTTCTGATCCCTTCATCTGTATTCTGACTATGCTGGTTTTCCGCCTGTCCTGACCTTATGGCTTTGTTACTGACTATTCTCTGAATCTTGTTTTTCTACCTTTGCTGTAAATTTGGCCTGTTTGACCATCCCTGTTTGTTTGTCTGTCTGTTCTGTCTGCGTTCTGTTTTGGCACATATTCCAAATTAGGGACGGTCGCCTAGTTGTCCACAGCCATCTAGGGCTGTGGACAAGTAGGTAGGGACAGCGGACAGAGTTCTACACTGCCTAGACAGGTCCCCCTGGTAGCCTCCTGTTTATTCTACAAAGTCTTCTTACTAAAAACCTTCAAAAGAAATGTTCCCTATTCAAGTCAAACCTATGAAAAATATCCCCAAGTATTTCTAAGGGAATTGGCAATCAAACTCAAACACAAACTTCTTAGGCTGGGTTCACACTACGTTTTTGCAATCCGCTTAACGGATCAATTTTTTATTTTTTTATTGACAGACAGAAAAATGAGGTTGACCACGTTTTGTGCCTGTCAAAAAAAAAACGGATCTGTTTTTTTTTAAATGGAAATCAATGGAAAAACGGATGCACACAGTTGCATCCGTTTTTTGCAAACTCTGTGGACTCTGTGGTTCATCTGCACTGCATCATACTGTTCATCATACACTACCAGGACAACACCTAAAACCTTTAAACAGGCATGTGTTTGGGACCCAGGGACGGCTTACACCACTCAGGCCCCATGACAAGTGCCACAGTGGTGCCGCAACCAGCCCTAACCAACACTACCTGGCTACCCTCGGAAGCCTACATGGGGGGGGGGGGTTAATAACCAGAGGCGATACTCACATGCGGGGTGGAGGTGCGTCTAAATATTAGAGAGATGACTACATATGTGGGAGGGGGTGTAAATAGCAAAAAATATTATGCCTGCATAGGTGGGCATAATTGACAGGGGGGCAGTGGGAATGCCATCATGGAGGGAAGGAGAATACAGCTAACTGCCAGGGAAGATGCCATAAAGAGGTTGCTGGGCTAATTATTGGGAAGATAGAATTCCAATATTTGCCATCTCTTGTAGGGTAGGCTAAATAAGTGGGACATTACCTACAGTGGGGGATACTACATACTGGGGGAGAGGGGTTACTGGGAAGACTACAAGGAATGCCTAAACAGGGAATACTACATAATGGCAGGCTTACTATTTGGGTTGTTACATATAGGGTCATTCCTACTGTACCTGCTGTAGAGACAGGGGGATTAGCTACATCGGTGATACTACCTAATAAGGAGCTACCTGCACAAGGTCGCCTAACTACTATATAAATGCACAGAGGGGGGCCTTGCTACTATATGGGAGCATAGAGGAGCCTAACAACTTTATGGGGGCACAGAGGGATCTTTTCTTTTATATGAGGGCACATATGTGACCTTTCTACTATGTGAGGGCATACAAGGGCCTAAATACTGTTTGAAGGTCTAAATTGGGCCTAAATACTAAATGGGGGCACAAAGTGTGCAAAGTGTGCAGTACTACAGATAGGGGCTTTGTATAGAGGTAAGGATGGTGCTAAAGCAAAGAGCCTAAAATGCTTGTCTGGCAGATTCTGCAGGGACCAGTCATGACGAGAAGAAAGGAAAAGTGAGAGAAATCAGAGAAGAATCCCCTTGTAAATGGATGTAGTCAATGGATGTAACTGGATGTAATGGATGTAAAGGGGTTATGCAGTGCCAAAAAAACATGGCCACTTTCTTCCAGAGACAACACGACTCTTGTCTCCAGTTCAGGTGTGGTTTGCAATTAAGCTCCATTCACTTCAATGGAACTGAACAGCAAAACCCCGCCCAAGCTGGAGACAAGAGTGGGGCTGTCTCTGAAAGAAAGTGGCCATGTTTTTGTAGAGCTGGATAACCCCTGTAAGCACTTATAAGGTGTACAGAGCCTGTGTACTATTGGTATCTGCCTCTACATGGGTCAGTGTATTGGGGGATAATTCATTTTGCATAGTAATTATTTAGTAATGGTATAGGTTTTTTTATATATACTTGTATTATTGGTCTTGGATTTGGTTAGTAAGTCTAGTGGTGGAGAGTGGAGGTGTAGTGAGGGGTTGAGAATGTAAAAATTAAGCTGGATTTGCGAGTCCATCTATACGATTGTCTAATGCATCCTGTACTGCTTATAGTTGTACGTATTGAAAATTCCAA
Source organism: Dendropsophus ebraccatus (assembly GCF_027789765.1). Classification (NCBI taxonomy): domain Eukaryota; kingdom Metazoa; phylum Chordata; class Amphibia; order Anura; family Hylidae; genus Dendropsophus; species Dendropsophus ebraccatus. The sequence continues at coordinate 115,216,272 of NC_091455.1, forward strand.
TAAAAAACAAAAAAAAAGTAAGTCTGGCGGTATGGTATGAATTAACTTCTGGCTTTTGCCACAGCTGTAGTTGTACACAGGCTGTCCGGGCATGCTGGGAGCTGTAGTTATACACAGGCTGTCAGGGCATGCTGGAAGCTGTAGTTATACTCAGGCACACATGAGCACTAACACACACACACTCCTCTAACACACAGACATACACACAGACAGATACACATACTCACCCACACAGCAGTGGAGGATGTCTCTGCCCATGAGGAGGAGGAGGTAGAGTGGAGGTTGACACTGCTGATGTGATCTTTGGGAGAGGGGGCGGGGTTATGGGCCTTTGTGAGCTGGGAGACGCTGTGGGGGGGCGGGGGATGGGACCAGGCTGCAGTCACATGTTCGGCGGAGAAGAGATTTCTCCTTGCTGACTCTCAGCAAGGCTGCTGTGCCGAGGCAGGGACGAATATATGGCCTCAGGGGGACGCAGGTGGCGCCCCCTTCCTGTTGGGTGTGCACAGCACCTTGTGCGGCCGCACTGCTCGCACACCCCTAAGGCCGGCCCTGATTATAGGTACGGTAGGAACATAAGTGATAGGTCCTGTTGAAGGCAGATTTCTAGTATTGTGCTGATTTAAAAAAAAAAAAAAAAAAAAAGGCCTAAACCCTGGAAGTCCCAATCATCTGTATGCTCACAGAAAAGGCCGTTATTTGGGTTCATAAGGGGTTAGTTAAGCCAAAACCCTCTGTACAGGCCGGCACTCCCAGTGTTTTGTCTCTTTTTTTTCAACCAGCACAGGAGACTGAACCTGGATTTCAGATAAGTATAGCTTTGTTTGATAACAAAAAAAAGTAGGATTGTATATACTATATACTGTACCTGCACATATACTATATGCTGTACCTGCACATAAACTATGAAAATGAGAAGTAGGATTTCTTGAATGGATTGATATTTCTGTGAATAATAGTGAAATCAACTTCTTGGACTAACATATGCATAACCTGTCAGAACATTCAAAGTAGACCTTTGGGCTGTTACGAATTGATCTGACATATTGCAAGTACTTTGTATATTGAGTATACAGTGCTTGTAATAAAAGATGAGCGAAGCAGGCGAAAATTTGCTTCTTAAGGTTCGCAAATTTTGGGTTAACTCATTAAGATTTGTGAATCGAATTCAGACGAATTTCAATAAAACATCCAAACTATAGTAGCTACAACACTGGGACAGAATGATGAATTTGTTAACACATGTTCAAAGATTGGAAAATCACTATTTTAAAAAAAAATGTCAATCAGCCAGTTAATCATTCAATTTCAGCCATGGACAGCAGTGGACCTGGTTAGAACAGCAGCATAATATATATAAACTTTCTAATAAACCATTTAACACGTTCTTACCCCCCTTCAAGTACCCTTTTAGTTTCCCTTGTACGGCACCCTCGGTATCCCCATTTAGTTTAAGTGGCACCAATACAAGCACCAATTTCATTTCAATGTCAATCGAATTTTTATTTTTTGTCAAATCTGTGTTTTATTCACTTTTTGAAACATGAATAATAAAAACATACGCCACAGGTGCAGAAAAAATGGTACAAACATGTGCAGAAGTATAATGATCACAGTACCATAAACCTGGGGTGAGAGAAATGGGGGAGGCGGGGGGGGGGGGGGGTGTTTGAATACCCTTGGAGGTAACAGAAAGAGTAACAAATATCGTACAGAACATACAACAAGAAGGATCATATCGCACAGAGGAGGTAGAGGAAGGTTGAAGTCCTCAATCTAGTAGGCATGTATTTCAGTTAACTTACAAAGTACATGTGGTAGTGTAGATTCCATTGGGGGGTAAGACAAAGTCCTTGCAAGATGCATTGCGTTGATTTTTAATTTTTTTTAAATGTAGGCATAAAGTCAGCCATTACTAATGAAAATGAATTTTTAGAACATAGTAGGAGTTGAGTGCGACTACTAATTATGTAAGGTGCATGCTCCATTCACTGATGCCAGTAAATTGGTATAACAGTAGGAGTTTACAGTGCCCAGTGAGAGAATAATATGGACTGTGTCTTCACTGATCCCATTGAATTCCTATAGGTACTCAGTTACTTGGTAAACTGGACACTTGGTTGACAGCTTTAACAAAAAAAATCCCCCACAATCAGCCCTGCTATCCTATCCTCTCTTCTGTCCCTATATCGCTTTATTAGTCTCTCCCTGCTCTGCTCTAACTGCCTGCTGCGATCCTGCTCTCTCCTTCACACACAGCCGACTGGTCATTTCCGAAAATAAACTCTTATATAGAGGGGGAGGCGGAGGAGCTGACATTACAGAGGGGCCTGCAGCTGATTGGAAGGACTCTAGGGATTATAATGAATCCCTTTCTCCCGCCCAGTGACATTACGTAGACACAGGAACCCCTCAAATTTCACCAAATTATTATTTTTTTATAAATATTTTTTAAAACAAGCACTTACTTGGCCCTTTAGATAGAAAAATGAAAGTGCTAGAGCCCTTAGAAGGGAAGAGGGGAAAAAATGAAACCGCAAAAATGAAAATAGGACCAGTCTTTTGGATCATTTTGGGCTGGGTCATGAAAGGGTTAAAAGCTGCAATCGCTATAGATTGCGGCATTTAAGGGGTTAATGACAGGCCGCTGTCATTAACTATGCAAATGAGCAAAGATGAGTCAGATGTCCAGTGATTTCCTATGGACATTGGACTCAGCTGGCGGGCTCCCCTGGTGATTGTCAGATCGTCCATGGCAGCATAACGTTAACAGTTAAAAACGATCAGATGACACCGTGCATGGCGGCTGATCATTGTCTTCCATTACAAGAAATGACTATCAACCGTAACAGCCGATATCAGCTGAATACCGCTCAAAATCACTTTGTGTAATAGGGCCTTAAGACAACATAAGGGTATAAATAAAATGTGAATTTTTAACTCTAAAAAAGGTTTGTTTCATGTCAGGTAAGTAAACCTTCCGCTGTAAAAGTACAAATGAATTGTGGTATGATAATTAAATAGACATATTGTAATGTAATATTCAAGTGTTTAAGTATAGGGTGAGAAAGGGTCACATTTTAAAGAGCTCTATGACATTTATGAGCTCTCTCTGCATGTTAGATTTGTTAATTAAACTCTAAGACATTTGAAAACATTGACATTTATGGTTAATAATATTCAGTTGTATCCATTCAAATCATTTACAAAATTGCCACCAACCATTTGTGTACTGACAGAAAATAAATCTCACTTAAACAACACTAGAGTCATACATTAATAGACTCAGCTTTGTTGTCTAGGCAACTAAATTACACGAATGATGCAAACAAAATTATACAATTGCTCCTTTGGTTGCCATGGAAACTGACATTTAACGTAAGTTATTTACTACTACCGGTTTAATTGCCTTAGTCAAAATTGTCAGAGTATCGAATGAAAACTAATGATTACTGGAGAATTAATATATACAGAGATGCAGAGTTCTCTGTTCATTACATGACATAATAAATGCAGAATAGATTGGCTATTGTTTAGGTCCCAAAGGATGTACATATGAACGCATCAATAATTACATGTGAGTGTGCGGAAAATGCTTATGAAGGCGATGATGAATTCCCACTGTAAAGAAAAAAAACGTAATACTTATAACAATGTTAAACAAAAGTGATTATGCATTCATTACAGTTTCTACAAAAATGAAAGGGGTTATGCAGGATTAGAAAATGCATAGCTAATTTTTTTGCAAAAACAGCACCACTGTTAGGTTATGTGTGATATTACAGATGAGCCCCATTCACTTCAATTGAACTAAGCAGCAAAACCACACCCAAACTAAGGACAGGAGCGGTGCAGTTTCGGAGCTCCTGGCATCACAAAGAATGGTGATTCTGGGAGTTCGGAGGTTCGGTCCGCAGTATACAGTCCATGCACAGACCATATATTGCGGACATGTGAATGGCCCCTTAAGTGGCACATATTGAGGAAAACCAATCGAGCAATCGAGCTTTCCCACAGCAATCAGACTGCAGCTCCCACTAGTTAGCATCCCCAGTGAATTTTTCTTCAGCAATGCATCCATGGGGGATATTGTACTGTATATCCAGAAGTAGATTCAAAGTAATGGGTAAAATAAGGAAAGCACTTATATGTCTCTTACCTGCCACATCCACTCCAGGCTTTGGCTCAAAAACCGCCATGTGTGAAACCAGCATTAGACATTCCTCTCCACTCACCTTTCATTATACTCTGGGAGTGCAAAACTCAACAGCAGTAACAGTATCAAAAACTGCTCTGTCCAAATTTCTGCTAATGCTATTAAGTCTTTCAACAATTCTACAGCTTCCTAATAATCCTACTGGTATCTGAAGTATATTAAACATGTGAGACAAAAACAGTATATTTACAAGAAAAGCACACAGTCTTCTCTCCTACAAAGCCTTCACAATTCAAATGGGCACTGTTGATTAAAGGGGAACTCCAGGTAGAGGTTAAAAAAAATGAAACTTCTGTAGAAGCATATAGCATTACTTACCTGTCTATCCCAGTTTTGAAACTACCAAAAATCCATTTGTTTGGGGTGTTTTTGCTCTGTTTTGTGTTTCTGTTCTTCCTGTTTTTGGCATTTCCCAGAATGCAATGCTTTCCCTCATGTGATCATTACAGCCCCCACCCATTACAATCAGTAAAATTAGTGCAGCAGTTGCTTCTGGCCGGTTAGAGATGGTGAATCAGTCAGGGGATTGGGTTATCCAGCCAAGCCTCCTGTGATATCATGCCCTGCCTCCTGTCTGCATCATCAGCAAACACACACAATGTGAGACAGAGGTATGGAATATTTGTCTCCTAAGGGGGGGATAGCAGAAGGAGCAGGAGACAATGTGAATTGGCACAGGGGCCATTTTTTTCACTTCCTGGATTTCTATCAGCTACCAGTGTGGCAGAACTGTACAGATACAGTAATACATTGTATAGACACATATATTTAACTTTAAATGTACTTTTAATAGACAATACGTTTTTCTTATCCGGAGTTCCCCTTTAGATTAGGGGGTGGGTCACACGTTCACTTGGGTCATAAGCTCAGCCAACAGCATGTACACAGTGGCAGCAGCGAGCTGAAGAAGAGAATCTGCAGGCAAGCTATTTGTACATCACACTAAAAAAATAAAACATGGCTGTCCGTGCAAACACTAACAGCAGAGAGGAAGCTGCAAACCTTTCTAGTTAAGCCAAGAAATAAGCATGGAAACATTGCCCAAGCTCCAGTACTCTTATGAGAAGTGTGGGCAAATGTCTTAGTTCCCCTGAGACTGCCCACTGACACAGGAACAGATGGAGCTGCTTGAATAGGGGAGTGGGGCTCATGTCATACAGGGGAAACATAAAAAAAAAGAAACTGTCTGGGCACCATCAGATCCGTCTCACTACACTAAACCTCCAGTTTCTTTTTTTTTATCATCCTAGTGACAGGTACACTTTAACCCTTATCCCAATTTATTCCACATAATATCACAACGCATAATCTCTAATCCGCAATCCCTTAAATGTGATCTCAAATCCCTAATCCTTGATCTTTCTTCCTGAACAGCTATTCCTACATCCCAAATCCATGCAGACTAAACACTCCATACATAAAAAGGCATTACCTTTTTTCATTTAGCATTTTTGTGGATACAGAGGTACTCAAGTACTCATAAACCTACACAGATGGCGCAGTATGTTTTTCCGGAGATTTTGTCCAAACCCCCAAATTTGTATGCAGTTATTGCAAATTATTTATGCACATTTACACTATGGGGGAATTTGGGGGAATTTCATGCATTTTCATAGTCATGGAGACCAAACTTTTGCCTGCACTGTAGAATTCGGGAAAGATGCTCATGACAGGTGCACTTTAACCCCATATGGATGCAGCCAATTTTCCTTTTTTTGTTTTACTTTGTTCTTCCTTGCTTTCTCTGAGGCGCAACTCTTATTTTTCAGTCCACAGAACCATAATTTTTTTGTGGGATTCTTTTAATGGATCCCTTAATTGTATCATGTATTGTAAAAAAGAATATTCATGGTAAACTTGAAAGAAAAAAGAAACAATAAGAAAAAAAACTATTCTGTAAATGGTGTTTTGTCCTTACACCATTTATCATGCAGTAAAACTGAAGCGTTTACTACTCTGTCTATATAAGTATAGTGATATCAACACGATACAGTAGTTAGTCTTATATTTTACAATAAAAAAATAACTTCGGGGAATTTTTTTTTTACCCACATTAATTCTGTTTTGTGAGGGATCTTTTGTAGTGTGAGCTGCCATTTTTCTTAATAGCATTTTAGGTAGATGAGACTTATTGTGAGGCAAGGTGACTAAAAATGTACAATTTTGAATGGGTGTTTCTTTGTTTTCACACATGGGAATACCAATTATGGCTATTTTTTTATCTATCTTTGCAAAAAATGGATGAAAAAACTGATGGAAAATGGATGTATTTGTGTACGTCCATTTTTATCTGTTTTTTCCATTTGACTTTCATTATAAAAAAAAAGGATCAAAATGCATCCGTTTTTTTTTTTAATATACACAAAAGCATTGTCACCTACAATTTTGTATATGTAAAAAAAAAAAGCAAATGCGTTTTGATCCTTTTTTAAATAGAAATCAAGGGAAAACAGATCAAAATGGATGCACACAATTGCATCCATTTTTCATTACAGATTTTTGTCACTGCAATCACTGATTAGCTGAGCAGGCAAAGGGCCCTATTACATGGAGCGATGATCAGCTGAATCAGACCAATTCATTGATCGTACTATTAACAATGTCGGAGTAACGATTTTTTTTTCATAACGGTCAGCGTTTAGACAGTACAATATATCGTACGAAAATTCGTTTTGCGATCGTTTTGCGATCACTTAAGCCTATCTCACACATTGGTTACATTGGCGAACGACTGTTTACACGGAACGATCTGCGAATTTTTTTTGAACAACGATTTTAGAACATGTTGTAAGATCAAAATGAACGATTTCTCGTTCGTCGTTTGATCGTTCGCAGCGTTTACACGTACGATTATCGTTTGAATTTCATCGATATCATACGAATTTGCACGATAATCATTCTGTGTAAACGCAGCATGGGGGTATGTGCACACTACAGAAACCCAGCAGATCACCTGCCATGGATTCCGCAGCTCACCCCCGCTCGCATCTCCGTTGTTCCCATAGGCTTCATTGTATGGTTTGCCAGATTCCGCCATCCACCCAAAGAATAAACCTTAGAATGAAACCTATGGACCCAGCAGAGATGCGCGTGGCCACGAGCAGTGGCGAGCTGCAGAATCTGTGGCAGGTGATCAGCCGGGATTCCATAGTTTGGACATAACCTAACAGAGACAATAATTTCTTACCTAAAATCATGGCTTATGATTGAATAAACTGTTCATACATTACCTGTCCATGCTCCTGGTCTCCTCTTGTCTTTTGACAGGCCACTCAGCCAATCACTGTGCAGGGTCGCTGTGGCCTGTCAGCTCAGAGAAGCAGCTGTGCACAGTATCAGGAAGAGAGCAGAAGGCAGGAGAAGACCGGGAGTATGAAAAGGTAATGTATAAACAGTTTAGGGCAAGGGCTGCATGGACATCATTAAAGGGGTAGTGCGGCTTTTAACATTATAACTATGCTCAGCCAATCGCGGCTGAGCAGCTGATGAAGCAGCAGAGGAGGGACGGCTGGAGCGGTCCGGCCGGCCTCCCGAAAATGGCGTCGTCGACCCAAGATGGCAGCTGGGGTTGCCAGCAATTCAGTAAGTATACCGCACCACACTTCCGGGGTGGGTGGGGGGGGACACGGAGAAGGGGCCATTCACCTAAATAACACACATTACAGTTGTATAACTTGGTAATGTGTGTTATTTAGTGAATAAATGTTAAACGCCGCACTACCCCTTTAACTAAATGATTATCGAGCTATGTAATAGGCTCAGTAAACGCCGGACCACTCCGTCAATCCTTCTTCATAAAACTGAATGTGTTTAGAAAGCAACCATCTTTTATGTGACCATTGTTTGTATTTTAAAAGCATGTTCCATTATAGTCTCCCTGAATAAACATCACTTATCACTGGTAGACATGATTTCTTCTCTCTGTCGTTTGCAACAATATTTATTTCACATTAGATATATATAGTTTTATCTCAGCAAATAATCTGATATTAAGTATTGATATCCCAAAGGATCCAGGAATATGTACACTGTGTGTTTGTGCCGACTGAATCTCTGATGAGCTGCAAAGTGCTGTGTAAATCATATAGCCGAGAGAAAATGGTTGTCATAGAAACAAGATAGACCAATCAGCAACCTTGGCTCTCCTGAGACAACTAATTTATGCCGCAGATAGAGCAGGTGGCTAGATTACAGTGTGGCAGACTGCTTGGAAAAAGCTCATGCTACAGATCTCTTTTTTCTGTCATCTCTCAAGTCTTTCGTTGTTCCAGTTATGATAACAATTGGTAGATTCTTCTTCCTGTGGGTAAGCTATAGTAATTGGCAATAGTGCAGAGGACGTAAACAAATTTGTAAGTTAGTATTGCCCGCAGAAATTTTATATATAAAATAGTGGCCAATTTAATAAATTTAAACAAAGAAAGGAAAAAAAATTGATCTAGTCCAATGAATAATTGTGAATAAAGAAGAGGTTTATTGAGCCATGTTCACATGTGTACAGCAGAGCAAATTGGTTACGATGTAGCGTTTTGGCAGTTCTATACTGATTATATGCTGTCCTTTATGCCGGAAAACGACGCATCGTAACCTACTTGCTGTGCTGTACCCGTGTGAACATGGCTGAATAAACCTCTTCTTTATTCACAAGTTTGGAGTGATGTAAAGTATTCATTGGACTGGAATCTATTGTGTCCGTGCTCTGGACACTCTTTACTGGCACCCGCAAGTCTAGGAAGAGCTGCTTAATATAGACTTTATATCTATCTAAATATTTCCTTTCTTCGTTTGAGATTAAGATTTTCTAAGATTAGAAAATTGTGCTGCAGTACTCACTGCTAACCTAGTGTTATTATTATTTTTTTTAATCAATGCATGTATGCCTAATAGTAAATAATAAAGAATAAAGGAAAGCAGGGATATGCACAGTGTGTAATAATTGTAACCTGTGCAAAAAAATTGTGCAGATGATACATTCCTCTCTTAAAATTCACTTGTAGGCTATGTTTACACTATGCAAAAACAACAGCCGTATTTCATAACAATGGCCATTGTTCTGCAAACAATGGCTGTTATATTTTAAACAACGGCCCTTGTTATGAAATACGGCTGGTTTTTTTACATAGTGTGAACATAGCCTTAAATGGACACGCATGTAACAAATTTAAAGTGAATGTCCTTTGGTGAGTTCTCTATAAGGGTACTTGCAGACTACGGAATGCCGACAGGAAACCTGTTGCGGATTCCACAGCTTGCACTCGCTCATGGACTCTGGTAGCTGCTTGCATTTCCGACTGTGCCATAGATTCCATTCTATGCATAGGCGGATTCTGCCATCTGTCCAAAGAATGAACCTGTCGGAATTTTCCGTCAGGATTCCACAGTGTGCAAGTTCCCTTAAAAGGCTATAGACATTTGTGCACTGTTTTTTTTTTTTTTTAATTATTATTGTTGATTTGTTTCTTGAACGCAAACTTCCTAACTGAGAAACAAAAGATAAATCAGTCTTATTAACTTTGTGCTTTCTAAGGCAGAAGAAAAAAAATGCTACTAAAACGCCAAAACTGGCACATGGCATTTTTGGGGGGCAAAAACACTGCAGCCAAATGTAAGCTGAGAGGCAATAGGGAAATATGAAAACCCACAATATGTTTTTTCATAAGGTGTCTGTTCAGAGCAGTTTAGAGTTTTTTAGTGTTATTGCAGTTTTTCCACAGAAACTTTGGTATTTTCTCCTATTGAAGAGTTGGGGAAATATGCCAATATGCATGTAGACATGATGTTTTTTCAGGTGTTTTTAAAAAAAAATGACAAAAAGCAAGAAATACTGCTGGCAGTTTTTAAGATGTGGGTTTTTTTTTTCAGTCTAAAAACCACTGTAAAAAACAGAGTCATCAAGGCTGTGTACAAGTATAGATAGAAAATAGAGCTTATACAGCACAGTGTAGAGGCTGTAGATGCAAAAACAAGCAATGATAATATATACAGTACCTATAAAGAAAATGTTTTGCACCATAAGGCTAGGTTCACACACAGTAAAGTAATAACAAATTAAAACTTTTGAATGAAAATAAAACCATGTGCACACAGGTAAAAACAAAAAACAGCATGCTTATTACTTGGACAGTTGTAATTAGAGATGAGCGAAGCAGCCAGGAATTCATTTCGCAAGCTTTTTCAATTTTGGGTCAAACTCGCAAATCGAATCTTAACGAATTTCCTTAAAACAGCCCAAACTATAGTAGCTACATAACTGGGACTTTTACAGAAGAGCAAATTTGTTAAACGGAAAATCACAATAAAAAAAAATGTCAATCAGCCAGTCAGTCATCCAATTTCCGCCATTCCTCTCTGGTCCTTTCTGACATCAGTTGATTTGAAAGAAAAACATTTTCACTGGAGTATCATTTTAAAGCAAATCGCTTTGTTGGGATCTGCCTGCGGCTTGTCAGGCTGCTGGCTTTGGGGTCTCCTCTCTGTCCCTATATCACTCTGCTAGTCTCTCGTTGCTCTGCTCTAACTGCTATCTGCAATCCTGCTCTCTCCTCCACACAAAGCCGACTGGCCACCTCTGTTACCGAACCGCCTTATATAGAGGGTGAGGTTCTGACATCACCAACAATCAGAGATCCTCTCCTCTCTGTCCCTATATTGCTCTGTTAGTCTCTCCCTGCTCTGCTCTAACTGTCTGCTGTGATCCTGCTCTCTCCTCCACACACAGCCGACTGGCCACCTCCATTAACGAACCGCCTTATATAGAGGGTGAGACATCACAGAGGGACCTGCAGCTGATTGGACGGGCACTAGGGATTATGGTTAATCCCTTTATCCCACCCAGTGATGTTCCAGACAGCATGTGCGGCTGCCATTTAGTTTTTTTTTATGAATCTCTCTAACGAATCTGCGGGAATCCGCTTTGCAGAACGAAGTGAATTGACAGTGCAATTTGCAGTGAATCCTGATTAGTCAGATTAGCTTTGCTCAGCTCTAGTTCCCACGCCAACCTTTTTTTTTTGTCTGGTTGACAGCATTTTATTTTTAGGCCGCATAACAATAAAATAACGTTTTTTATTTCTCCTCAAAATGATGACCAACCTAAAAAAAAAAGAAAACATCAAATAAAGGTGGTGTGGAAACAAAGCCAAAATATGGCCATATTTTTACCTCGAAATTATGTCCATATTTTGGTATTTTTTTACCATCTATCTAATAAGTACAAGATAAAATGTAGATAAATTCATTTCAACTATGTTCTATTTTAAAAAATTTTTTAAAATGATGAATATCTATCAGTAATGATGACCACATGTGATGATCATGAACATTATTCGTGTAGTGTATGTAGTGGGAACATAACTGTAAGGGAACCCTGGACCTGGAAGGAATACAGGAATAGATAGCACTAGGTCCCCCAAGACTGTCCCTGCCTACTTTCCAGCCCAACCCTAGGCAGTCAACTGCAACTGTGAAACACAGAACACGACAATACAGACAAACACAATAAAGACTAGTCAGGTAGATGCCTTTAAACCAGAGATAGAACAGTACAAGAACTGCAGGCAAATACAGAGGTCAGAAGGACAAGCAAGGTCCAAGAGCACAAGTGAACTTTTGATAAGATGGTGAAGGTAACTGTCTATCACCACTCTATCACACAGTCTAAACTATCTGCTCTCTAGCACTAGAGCTGGCAGAAGAAACCAGACATGTGTGGTGGAGAACCTGTCAAGCACCACACAGCAAATACTAGAATCAGACAGAGTTCAGACTGCTACAAAGAAAACATGAAATTCAGGCACCAAATCATTGCCAAAAGTGTCTGGGCTGTGCTTTACGGACAGAGGGCTGTGCTGAGGTCTGAACAGACACGGACATGACAATAGCCTAAAGGTGCTAATACCCTTTAAATCAAATCCATACTGTAAAATGAAATGATAAAATTCTGGCTGCCTACAGCCACATCTAAGTAGTGATGAGCGAACATTTTCATAAATGTTCGTATGGTTATATGAACATCACGCTAATTGTTCACGTTCGCTGATCACGAACAATTTGTAATTTGCGCTCTGCACCTGATAATCTGTATGCATGTGTGTAACTCTAGACCGAAACATACAGACCTGCGTAATTTACATTTTGCGCTTAATAATCTGTACGCGTATGCTTAAATCTAGATCGAAAAGTAAGCAATCTGTATGCAAATGCGTAATTTACACTTGGCACCTGATAATCTGCACGCATGTGCCTAGACCGAAACGTACACTGGTACAGTAGGTTCGTTATTTGTTTGTGAATGTTCGGCGAACATTAACCAATCACTATCATTTTTTAAATTCGTGCTCGGCATCCAAACCTAACATTGGGTTGTTCACTCATCACTACATCTAAGTAACGCTTTCTGCATTTACTGATAAACATATATTGTTGGGCATCTTCTCTCCATAGGTCAGAAACTAAGCTGTGACCAAGGAGATATTGCAGTTGCAGCCAGTGGTGCAGAGCAGATCCAAGACTATTCAAATATCAATTCACTCCAGAAAAGAAAGAAGAAACATGGCACTCACCAAATAGCTGATCTTCAAGCTTTATTGAATGAAGCACAGCATTTCCATAGTGGGAGAGATACACAACCAGTGCAACTCAGTGATGGCTGTTTAACATGCGATTGCATTTTTTCTGGCTATGATCTCACTTGTACATCAAAAATAGGCATGGAGAGAGAAAATATTGCCATGTGAAAGTGGTCTTAAGCCCCTTTTGTTTGACAATGTCCATGAAAGACCGAGAGGAAGCGTGCAAGCTAAGCATGTGAAACAGGCTGTGGCCGATTCACCTGTCTGCATCCATGTACCTGTTTTCAGGTGAATAAAGCAAGTGATTTTATCAAGAAGCTGTGGTGAGTGCCTTGACATTCCGTCTTTCATGGACATTATTATATGAAGAGTGTTTGGGTCGATTGAGCACCACGAGCTGAGTTGGGACCAAGTACCTGGCCACACTGTGCGGTTGTCCCCTCCTCAAGGTAGTGCCGTACGTCTATTGTGTTTTGATCCCCTTTTGTTCGACAGTCTTTAGGACAATATTTCGAATCAGTGAAAAAAATGGATTGGGCCTAAAACAGAGAAGAGATACAAATCTTCCCATTACGGTTTCTTTCTGTATAATTCTGGTCCAAGCTTTTGCTTACGAAAATGCTGACCAAAAATACTGCTGTGCTTTTTACACTGCAGTATTTGTCATTATTGTATGTCAGTAATCTTAAACACGTAGTGGAAACTAAAGAGAAAAAAATATGGAGCTGTAATGGAAATATTCCACCTCCTAGTTTTGCAATGCAAAGCTCTGTGTGAAAGTAGCCTAAGAATGAGCATTTATGCTGGACTCACACATGGCAGTTTGTGTGCCAAAACCAGAAGAGGATCCAAAAGAAAAGAGAAGTAAAAGTCCTACCTTTTATCTTTTCCATCCCATTTGAAACACTTCTGGTTTTGGCACAAAAAGAGCAGTAGCATTTTTCCAAATAACTAACCTGTGTTTTTAGCCTTAGGGGCCCTTGCACACTGTGGAAATCACCCGGATAAGCTCCGGCAGATTTAGTGTGCGCTCCCACTTAAACATCTGGCCATCCCATTGACTCCATTCCATGGTCGGGTGAACTCTGCCGTCCACCCAAAGAATTGACATGGAAAGAAAATGAAATGGAACCTATGGGACCGGCGGAACATCAAGCGGGAGTGCAGGGAAGTGAGCAACAGAATCCGCTGGAGCTTATCCACGTGATTTCCTCAGTGTGCTAGGGCCCTTATGGTGCCTTTACACAGCGAAATTTATCTGAAGGATTTTTTAGGCCAAAGCCAGGAGCAGACTGTAAACAGGGAACAGGTCTTAAAGGAAAGACTGAGATTGCTCCTCTCTTCAAATCCATTCCTGGTTTTGGCGTTAAAAATCTGTCAGATAAATCTCTCTGTGTAAGGGTCAGTTAAGCCCCATTCACATGTCCGTGTCAGTTTTTACTGTCAGGAAATCCTGATCAGGAGGCCTCAAAAGCCATCAGGAAAGTATCAGGATTTCCTGACAGTAATCCGTTTTTACATTCAGGAAACCATAAGGAAAAGCCTTCAGGATTTCCTGATGAGAAAAAAAAAAAAAGAAAAGAAGTGATTTCAATATGGTCTAGTATGCCAAGATACACAGGGCCGTCTTAACAGCATTATGGGCCCCTGGGCAGAGGTGCGAATTGGGCCCCACCCCCCGCGGCCGCCGCCATCAAAACCCCCCCATCTTTGCAACCCCGCCCCTAGCCAGTACAATTACGTACAATAAAAAATACAAATTATTGTTAACATAAACTTTAATTCACAACACAGTCTTTCAGCAGCGCAAAAACCAAAAATAACCGTGCGTGCCGCACCAAACCAGACCGGGTTGGCTTCAAAGTATCTAAAAAACGCAATGGAGACAGCACTTCCAACAGCAATCTGCAGGGTTTATTGTCACACCAGTGCAACATGTCTCATATATACAGAGGGGCAACAACATGACTACTATATATGAGAACCATGTTGTCTCCCTGTATGTATACTGTATAATACAATATAGAGGGAAAAAACATGGCTTATATATAATATAATAGTCATGTTGTTGCCCCTCTGTCTATATGAGACATGTTGTTTTGCCCTTCTCTATATATATGCCAGATAACAAGCAACAAATATTACCACCACATACTGACTAACACCACCGCTGCTACTGACTAATCCACTGTACACAGATCACTATCACCTCATCCAGTCATATAGAGGTACCCAGCTCTACACAGGTTCTGTACACCATATACATTACAGTGCAGATACATCAAGTGACTCACATGGGACGTCTTCTCTGATCAGAGTTCTTCCATTTTCATCTTCTTTTCCATTTGCCCTGTGCCGTTATGAGAACTTCTCCGAGCCACGAATCCACAGAATCTGCCAGACAGACATATTAGGCTCCACACTCTGTCACCATCCTCATCTCTCTACACACTGCACATCTGTATTGGCCCCTTATAGATAGCTCCCCCTGTATCCCCCCCCCCTTATAGATGGCTCCCCCCTGTATCCCCCCCCCTTATAGATGGCTCCCCCCTGTATCCCCCCTTATAGATGGCTCCCCCTGTATCCCCCCTATAGATGGCTCCCCCCTGTATCCCCTCCTATAGATGGCTCCCCCCTGTATCCCCCCCCTATAGATGGCTCCCCCTGTATCCCCCCTATAGATGGCCCCCCCCTGTATCCCCCCCTATAGATGGCTCCCCCCTGTATCCCCCTATAGATGGCTCCACCTGTATCCCCCCTATAGATGGCTCCCCCCTGTATCCCCCCCTATAGATGGCTCCCCCTGTATCCACCCTTATAGATGGCTCCCCCTGTATCCCCCCTATAGATGGCTCCCCCCTATAGATGGCTCCCCCCTGTATCCCCTTTATAGATGGCTCCCCCTGTATCCCCCTATAGATGGCTCCCCCCTGTATCCCCCCTATAGATGGCTCCCCCTGTATCCCCCCTATAGATGGCTCCTCCTGTATCCCCCCTATAGATGGCTCCCCCTGTATCCCCCCTATAGATGGCTCCCCCCTGTATCCCCCTATAGATGGCTCCCCCCTGTATCCCCCCTATAGATGGCTCCCCCCTGTATCACCCCTATAGATGGCTCCCCCCTGTATCCCCTCCTATAGATGGCTCCCCCCTGTATCCCCCCTATAGATGGCTCCCCCCTGTATCCCCCCTATAGATGGCTCCCCCTGTATCCCCCCTATAGATGGCTCCCCCCTGTATCCCCCCTTATAGATGGCTCCCCCCTGTATCCCCCCTATAGATGGCTCCCCCCTGTATCCCCCCCATAGATGGCTCCCCCCTGTATCCCCCCCTATAGATGGCTCCCCCCTGTATCCCCCCTATAGATGGCTCCCCCCCTGTATCCCCCCTTATAGATGGATCCCCCGTATTCCCCCCTTATAGATGGCTCCCCCCTGCACAGCAGATAAAAAAAACAAACACCCAACTCACCTACCAGCGCTCCCCCGTCGCTGCTTCCTCTCCTCTTCTGCCCCTGGCTGATGCGTCGCTCCCTGGGGGATTCTCCGGGAGCGCACACATCCGGAAGCTCAGTGTGCGCCCAGGCCCGGACTTCCGGTACAGGAAGCCCCAGCAACGCGCACTGAGGTTCCTGATGCGTGCGCTCCTGGAGAATCCCCCAGGGAGCGACGCATCAGCCGGGGCCGGATTTCCTCTTGCGACCCCAAGCAAGAAAGTGCTTGCAGTCGCAAGAGAAGGGGAAGGGGGGGCGCGCAGGGCCGTCTTACCCATTGGGCATGGGAGGCGGCTGCCCGGGGACCCTTGCGTCCTAGGGGGCCCCTGCCCGCTGTGACGCTAGGACGCAAGGGCCCCCGGGCAGCCGCCTACCATGCCCAATGGGTAAGACGGCCCTGAAGATACATCACAAGTATCCACATTGCCCCTCGTGTACCCTGCCACTGCTTCCCCCTCATGTTCCCTGCCACTGCGTCTGTGTACCCTGCCACTGCGTCCGTGTACCCTGCCACTGCATCCCCCTCATGTTCCCTGCCACTGCGTCCATGTTCCCTGCCACTGCGTCCTTGTACCCTGCCACTGTGTCCCCCTCATGTACCCTGCCACTGTGTCCGTGTACCCTGCCACTGCATCCGTGTACCCTGCCACTGCGTCCGTGTACCCTGCCACTGCGTCCCCCTTGTGTACCCTGCCACTGCATCCGTGTACCCTGCCACTGCGTCCCCCTCGTGTACCCTGCCACTGCGTCCATGTACTCTGCCACTGCGTCCCCCTCGTGTACCCTGCCACTGCGTCCTCCTTGTGTACCCTGCCACTGCATCCCCCTCATGTACCCTGCCACTGCATCCCCCTCGTGTACTCTGCCACTGCGTCCCCTCATCTACCCTGCCATCCTCTTATCTGTTGCAGAACTACAACTCCCATTATGTAATGTAGTCCTGCATATTACCACACAAACCATGATGGGAGATGTAGTTCTACTGTGCCACTGCCTCCCCCCTCCTATACTGTGTCATCCTCTAATCTCTTGCAGAACTATATCTCCCATTATGTACTGCCAATAGGACATGATAGGGGTTGTAGTTCTGTAACAGGGAGAGCAACATGTTGCAAAACTACAACTCCCATCATGGACTGTCAGCAGGACATGATGGGAGTAGAAGTTCTGCAACCTGAATGGCCACAAGTTGCAGAACGACAACTCCCATCATGGCCTGTCAGCAGGACATGATTGGAGAAGTAGTTCTGCAACCTAACTGGCCACATGTTGCAGAACTACAACTCCCATCATGGTCTGTCAGCAGGGAATGATGGGAGTAGTCGTTCTGCAACCTGACTGGCCACATGTTGCAGAACTACAACTCCCATCATGGCCTGTCAGCAGGACATGATGGGAGTAGTAGTTCTGTAACTTGAATGGCCACATGTTGCAGAAGTACAACTCCCATCATGGCCTGCCAGCAGGACATGATGGGAGTAGTAGTTTTAGGGGCATAAGCTCACCTGTCCTGGATCCTAAATCCTCCGGTCTCCTGTCCTTGATCCTCCTAGTGGGAAGGTGCCCCCTGAAGTCCGGGGAGAGGCTCTGCGGCGGGTCGGAGGGTGGGGGGGAGTTGGTGTCGGCAGTCCTGGACGGTCCGTCCTGGGGTCCGGGGGGGGGGGGGGGTGACGGCGGGTCAGAGGGTCCACACAAACCATGATGGGAGATGTAGTTCTACTGTGCCACTGCCTCCCCCCTCCTATACTGTGTCATCCTCTAATCTGTTGCAGAACTATATCTCCCATTATGTACTGCCAATAGGACATGATAGGGGTTGTAGTTCTGTAACAGGGAGAGCAACATGTTGCAAAACTACAACTCCCATCATGGACTGTCAGCAGGACATGATGGGAGTAGAAGTTCTGCAACCTGAATGGCCACAAGTTGCAGAACTACAACTGCCATCATGGCCTGTAAGCAGGACATGATGGGAGTAGTCGTTCTGCAACCTGAATGGCCACATCTTGCAGAACTACAACTCCCATCATGGCCTGTCAGCAGGACATGATTGGAGAGGTAGTTCTGCAACCTAACTGGTCATATGTTGCAGAACTACAACTCCCATCATGGCCTGTCAGCAGGGCATGATGGGAGTAGTTGTTCTGCAACCTGACTGGCCACATGTTGCAGAACTACAACTCCCATCATGGCCTGTCAGCAGGACATGATGGGAGTAGTAGTTCTGTAACTTGAATGGCCACATGTTGCAGAAGTACAACTCCCATCATGGCCTGTCAGCAGGACATGATGGGAGTAGTAGTTCTGTAACTTGAATGGCCACATGTTGCAGGAGTAGTAGTTTTAGGGGCATAAGCTCACCTGTCCTGGATCCTAAATCCTCCTGTCTCCTGTCCCTGATCCTCCTAGTGGGAAGGTGCCCCCTGAAGTCCGGGGGGAGGCTCTACGGCGGGTCGGAGGGTGGGGGGGAGTTGGTGTCGGCAGTCCTGGAAGGTCCGTCCTGGGGTCCGGGGGGGATGACGGCGGGTCAGAGGGTCCGTCCTGGGGTCCGGAGGGGTGGGGTGGTGCTGCCGGCGGGTCAGCGGTCATTCCTGGCGTCTGGGGGGGGGGCTGCGATGCTTCCTGGGGTCCGGGGGGGGGGGGCGCTGTCAGTCTGAGGGTCCGTCCTGAGGTCGGGGGGGGGGTTGCCCGCGGGTCGGAGGGTACGCGGTCCATCCTGGGGTCCGGGAAGGGGGGGGGGCTTAGATGCGTCCTGAGGTGAGGGGGGGGGGGTGCGTCGGGGGGGTGTCAGCAGGAGCCTGGGGGTGCCGGCGCAGACCAAGGACCAGGAAGCAGCCGGAGGCCAGGGGAGCCGGGTGCAGGCAAGTGAGTTCTGGGGGAGAGGGGTTCAGGCGGTGGGGGGTGCACAGGCAATCCGGAGCCCCGGAAGCTTTCCTGACATGCATCAGGAAAGCGTCCGGGGCTCTGGCGCTCCCATAGACTTCTATTAGGGACGTCCGGGCCGGAAATCCGGACAAAAATAGGACATGTCCTATAAAATCCGGATCCATTTTCCGGAACGGACACCCTTCCGGAAAAATCCGGAAGGGTGTCCGTAACTAATAGAAGTCTATGGGTCCGGAAATACGGGTTGTTTTTCCGGACGTGTGAAGGGAGCCTCACACGGAGCAAAAGTGTCGGAACTCTCCACCACGGAATCCCGCCTGCCTCAATCTCACAGTGTGTCTATGGAAGGGCTTGCGCGCCTCCACTTCCGTTGCTCTCTGCTCAAAGAATTGACATGTCAATTCCACTGCTTTTGCTCAGTGGGAGCTGGCCCTAAAGGCACCCTTAGAAAGAATGAGATTTTCCTGAGTGGATTTATAAATAAAGCTCATTAGATTTGATTTTGTTTTATGTTTCTGCTAGAGTAAATTGTAGCAATTACACTTATGTGATGCTACAGGCATTTTTTGCAGATTTCACTGGATCCTTCTTTTTAGTCACAGATGCCAAGAAGTAATCACTATCTCTAATAGGCCTATTTGCTAACTGCTAAACAC